>NC_135374.1:78094640-78379640 GCF_049243985.1 Paroedura picta | reverse complement strand
GCGCGAGTAGGGCTCGCGGGCTGAGGGGATCGCGGCGTTCGGCTGCGGCGGGGACGGGAGTGTTTGGTTGGGGGAGGCCTTGCCTCGTAGGAGGGAGAAAACGGGATTTGGGGAACGGGAGTTATGGCGCCGAAGAAGAGGTCTTGCGGGGAAGGCCCACAGGGGGAAGCCCCCAAGCGCGCGGCTCGTGAAGAACGCCGCGGGGCCGGGGAAGGCTGTGAAGAGACTGGGCCCACCAGGAGAGCGAGCGCCTTGCGCGCGAGGGACGCGTGGGCGGCGGCCATTCCTAGCGGGCGGCGGGGAGGGCAGGAGCCCGACAAGAGGGCCCGGCAGGCACCTAGGGGGCGGGACCGCACCCCGAAGACAGTAAGCCAGCAACAGAGGGAGGGGGAAAATGGGTCATCAGGGCGGAGACCCAGGGGCTCGCCATCACCGAGGGGACGGAGGCAGGACACGGATGATCGGGCCTCCTCCAGGGACTCTTCCACCAGCAAAGGGGAAGTGACTCCGGGCCCCAGCAGAGGCGGGGGGCAAGCCGGGTTGCGGCGAGAGCGAATGGAGCTTGCTGCCAACAAAAGGGCAAAAAAGGGGGGGCGGGCCCAAGAAGGAGGAACGCACAGGGAGGTCAGGAGGCCGGCAGGCAGCCGGAGCAGCAGGGCAAGGCACTCTACTTCCAGTAGCCATTCATCGGTTGGCTTGGGGAGAGCTAGGAGGCGCAGTACGCCCCCTGGTGATCCTGCGGCTTTCTGGCAAGGTTATGCACAAGCGATGGCACAGCAGTCAGCGGGTCCCAGGAACAGGGCGGAAAGACAGTTCAGCAGCTCAGCTGAGGATGGCAGCAGGGCAGCCAGTTCAGAGCCAAGGGGAGGTCATTCCCCAGGGGCCAGTGCACATACAAGGCATGGCCGAAGGCGTGCCAAGTGCTGCCACAGGAGCAGATGTTCCAAGCACAGCTCTACAACCTCGGGTGAGTCTTCCACCGAGGAGGAGGGACGAGAAGCCCACAGGGACGGCTGGCATTGGCTGGAAGGTGCCTTCATGCCAGGCCTTCCTTCTTGGTTGCATACCAGACGGGCCAGGGCCAAGAGGCTTCTGGACGTTAAACAAGAGGGGGGGATGGTAACTGAGCCTCCAAGGCAATACGCAGACATAGAGTCTCCACCAGGTGTACATCTCCCACGAAAATTAAGGGAACGTGCACTGGATGGGTACTTTGTAGATGTATTTACCTTTATCAGGCAATCCTCAAAGAAAGGGGACACGGGCAGGCGCAGGGATATCAAGAAAAAGGAGGTGCCACGCTGCGAGAGGTCATTTAATAACTGGCTCAGAGGCTTTGTGGAGTACACAGCCCTTGTGAGTGCGGCATACCCTGAGCGTGGGTGGCATCTGTGCAGATACATGGCGCACATTTTGGAGGCAAGGGAGCTCGGGGGAGACGAGGCAGCTCTGGAGTATGACCGGTACTTCAGGGAAATGGCATCTCACAACCCCCGTGCCCGCTGGGACTTGAAGCACCAGGATGCTTGGCTGGTGCGGGTAGGCCCCTACATGCGGTCTCAGCGGGAGAAGGAACGGAAGACAGGACCGGTGAGACGAGAGTCGGTGGCGGTGTGCTGGGACTTCAACCGTACTGTGTGCACCCGGAAACCGTGCCGATATTCCCACGCTTGTGAAAGGTGTGGGGGGGGGGGTCACTCGAGCTTGGCATGCAATAAAGAGGGTGGCAACCAGCAGCCCTTTCGAGGGGCCCGATCCTTCCAAAGGAAGGAGGGAGGGTCGGGAGCTTCAGGACCTTCGGCAACCACTAAGAATGTTTGAAGACGAAGGGAAAAGCATGCTCTCTCGGGCTCCATCACCGGTGCGGATAGAGGCTTTGCGGCCTTGGCTGCACAGGTACCCAGACAAAAAAGCGGCAGAGTACCTGCTGTCTGGTTTTGAGGTAGGTTTTCGTATTCCTTTCAAAGGGGTGAGAACGGCCTCGGTCAGTGGCAATCTCAAGTCTGCACTTGACATGCCAGAGGTAGTCAGGGAGAAGTTATGTAAGGAATGCAAGGCGGGCAGGATGGCAGGTCCGTTCTCCCACCCACCTATGCAAAATCTTAGGGTATCGCCCATTGGGGTAGTGCCTAAGAAGGCTATAGGTCAGTTCCGCCTCATCCACCATCTGTCTTTTCCCAGGGGGTCATCAGTCAATGACCATATTGATCCGGCGCTGTGCACGGTCAAATATGCATCCTTTGACCATGCGGTGGCTATTGTTAGGGCGTGCGGAAAAGGGGCACTGATGGCAAAATGCGATGTGCAGTCTGCCTTCCGCCTTCTACCAGTACATCCGGATGACTTCTGCCTGCTGGGCATAAAATTTCAAGGAGCGTGGTATGTAGATAAAGCGATGCCCATGGGCTGCGCCATTGCGTGCGCAGCCTTTGAGGCTTTCAGCACGTTCTTGGAATGGGCGGTCCGGGTACGGGGAAACTTCACCGAGGCTACTCATTACCTCGATGATTTTTTGTTTGCCGGACCGCAGGGATCGGGGGCTTGCCTGGACAGGCTCAGGGCCTTCCAGGACTTAGCAGCAGAATTGGGGGTTCCGTTGGCCAGGGAGAAAACGGAAGGTCCGGCTTCACAACTGACTTACTTGGGAATTCTGCTGGACTCGGAGCAGGGTTTATCCCGATTGCCAGTAGATAAGTTGGCAACTCTGAGGCAGCAGTTGCAGGATATGGCAGGCCGTAGGAAGTGCCTGCTGAGAGAAATGCAGGTGCTGCTTGGGCACCTGAATTTCGCCTGTAAGGTAATTGCGCCGGGCAGGGCCTTCTGCGCACGGATGGCCAGATCTATGGCGGGCACCTATGCGCGCCATCACCACATACGGGTCACGGCAGCCATGAAAGCGGACATCAAGGTGTGGCTACGGTTTCTGGAACATTTCAATGGGGTGGCTATATGGCAGACCGAATTAGCGCTCGGTGATACCCTACAAGTACATTCAGATGCAGCGGGGGGCATGGGGCTCGGGGTGCTCTATGGGAAAGCATGGTGTGCCTGCAGGTGGCCAGAGACATGGAAAGAGGAGGTGAGGCGAGATCTCACTTTCTTAGAACTTTTTCCCATTCTGCTGGCAGTGGTCATATGGAAGGACCAGTTCGCCAACCGCAGGGTTACATTCTGGTGTGACAACATGGCAGTTGTCCATGTGGTCAACAAACAAACGTCGAAATCGGAACGGGTCATGAGACTGGTAAGGGAGTTAGTACTCACGTGTCTGGAGGCAAACATATCGTTTGCAGCTAGGCACGTGGCTGGGGTTCGCAATGAGGCAGCGGACGCTTTGTCTCGTTTGCAGATCGCCCGCTTTCGACAGCTCGTACCAGGGGCGCGCCCAGAACAGGAGAAGTTCCCAGCTTCCCTTTGGAACCTTGGCATCGAGTGATTTTACAAGGGGCCCTTGGCTCTCTTGCGGCAGCAACACGACGGGCGTACGAAGGGGCTGCCGAAGCCTTCAGCCGGTTTGCAGGACAGAGGGGCTATCGAGCTTCCTGGCCTTTGAAGGAGTCCTTGGTACTGCAGTACCTGGCTTGCCTGAAGGAGAGGGGATCGACACCGGGCACCTTACGGGTGCACATGGCGGGCTTATCCTTTTTTAGTAAATTACTAGGGGGGTGGGACCCGGGGTCTTCGTTCATGGTTAAAAAAGCCATACAGGGCTGGAGAAGGGAACATCCGCCAGAAAAGGACAGCAGACGGCCAATTACCAGAAGGCTGTTGGCGCTCCTGATGGAGGTGTTGGGGCAAGTATGCCGCGTTCCTTATGAAACTCTTTTGTTTCAAGGAGCGTTCACCTTGGCTTTCTATGGGGCGTTCAGAGGAGGGGAGTTCCTTGCCCCTTCCAGATCCTCTCCAGGGGATAGGGTATTGAGCAGTGGGGACGTTTTGATATCGGAAAGGGAGGTCCGGCTGCGATTGAGGCGGTCTAAGACAGACCAACTAAGGAAAGGGACATGGGTCACCCTGGGGAGAGTGGTTGCCGGGGAGCCGTGCCCAGTGAAAAGCCTAGCGGCATTCCTCGCAGTTCGGCCAAAGGTGGATGGGCCACTATTCATACATCAAGACGGCACCTGCCTATCGAGGTTCCAATTTGTGGCAGTACTCAGGTCCTGCATTCAAAAGGTGGGATTAAGGCCGGGACATTATGGGGCACACTCTTTTCGCATAGGGGCTGCGACACAGGCATATCAAGACGGGGCATCTCCAACGGAGATAATGGAATTGGGGCGTTGGCGTTCGGGGGCATACAAGTTGTATGTACGTCCGACGAGTTGCCGCTAACTTGTTCATTGTTTTAGGGTACCTGTCCTCGAATCCGGGGGTCCTCTTCGTGGGTCACAGCTTTGTGTATCGTGCAGCGCTATACACAGCATATTCCGGTTGGGGACATCACCTGGGACTGGAAGACCGGTTACGACTTCGCTGGTCCGGGTGCAGGGGCATGAAGTGGAACGCCCTCCTTGATATGGTTGCAGCACAGGTTTTCCAGGCTGGTGCTCCAGCAGCCCTCATAATACATCTCGGAGGGAATGACATCCCCAAGTTAAAAGGGTTACAGCTGATCAACGTTATGACAGCAGATTTGGCAGTGCTGAGGCAACGTTTGCCCAGGACTAAGATTTTTTGGTCGGCAATAGTTGAACGTCGGCGGTGGCGACACGCTCTGTTCCAAAAGGGGGTTAATCTTGCAGTTCGCAAAATTAATAAGATGGTAGGGAGATGCGTGGAAAGTTGGGGTGGCACGGTGATAGCTCATCCAGATATCGACCGTGATCTGGAGGCTTTGTATCGCCCAGACGGAGTACATCTGTCAGACTGGGGCACGGACTTGTGGCTTCAGGATATCCGGGCAGCCTTGTTGAATTGGCTAGAGTCGGAGGAGTGTTGGGCGGGAGCAAGGCAATCTGAAGGCCTTTGCTCTGGTGGCGGGAAGGTATAGGGGGAGCCGGAGTTTTTTGGGGGGAGTACGGCTTGCGGCCCGACTCCCCAGGCTGGGACCTCTTAAGAGGTGGCTGGGCATGAAAATCCTGACCCTTCGTGGAGAAGGAGGGACTTCATGCAGCCGGGTGGCCTGAGGTGGACCAATGGAGGTGTGCGCCCCCTGCGGTACCTCGGGCGGGGCACTTCCCAGGCAAGGTACCTAGTGGCCAAGGAGCCCGTCCTCCCGGCTGGGAGGTAGGGAAGCCTCCAAGTGGGGGCCACTAGGTAAGGTGGCGCGGGAGTGGTCGGATGACCACTGAACAGGCTCTCCCCTACACCTAACCAACACTCCAGGTTTTTTGTGTTGAAATAAAAATGCTGTGGCCAGTTTTTGCCAACAGTTCCAGTGGTAAGCGTCTTCATTTGAAGCCATCAATGCCCTACTACCTGTCAAAAGAAGGCCCTGATTTAGCAGAGCCGCCCGTTGACGGGTGGAGGAGCTGGCGCCAAAAAGAAGAGGCGCAGGGCTTTGACGTGCCGGCTGGCACGCCATGGACGGCCTGGAACAGGCCTGTGGAGGGGCGGGGCATAGAGGCGGGCTACAAATAGCGCTCACGTGCGCTAGCCCAGCCTCTTTGCCGCGCAGAGCCACAACGGTCGGAGGTTGCCCACCCACCCACCCTTTAGCATAAGGTAAAAGTTAGGATGGTTAATGTTATGGTTACTGCAATGTATTATTGTCACAGCTGGCGGGAAGGTATAGGGGGAGCCGGAGTTTTTTGGGGGGAGTACGGCTTGCGGCCCGACTCCCCAGGCTGGGACCTCTTAAGAGGTGGCTGGGCATGAAAATCCTGACCCTTCGTGGAGAAGGAGGGACTTCATGCAGCCGGGTGGCCTGAGGTGGACCAATGGAGGTGTGCGCCCCCTGCGGTACCTCGGGCGGGGCACTTCCCAGGCAAGGTACCTAGTGGCCAAGGAGCCCGTCCTCCCGGCTGGGAGGTAGGGAAGCCTCCAAGTGGGGGCCACTAGGTAAGGTGGCGCGGGAGTGGTCGGATGACCACTGAACAGGCTCTCCCCTACACCTAACCAACACTCCAGGTTTTTTGTGTTGAAATAAAAATGCTGTGGCCAGTTTTTGCCAACAGTTCCAGTGGTAAGCGTCTTCATTTGAAGCCATCAATGCCCTACTACCTGTCAAATACAGTGCTTTGTATTTAACATTTCACATTCTCATTGAGAGCCAGCATGGCACCATGGTTAAGAGTGGCAGACTCTAATCTGGGGAACTGGATTGGATTCCCAACTTCTGCACACTGAGCCTGCTGGGTGACTTTAGGCTGGTCATAGCTCTGTCATCACTCTCTCAGCTCCACCCACCTCACAGGGTGCCTGTTGTGAGGAGGGGAAGGGAAGGCAATTGTAAGCTGCTTTGAGACTCCTTCGGGTAGTAAAAAGTGGGGTACAAAAAACTAGCTATTCTTTTTCTTCTCATTCATTTCTTTTATATCTGAGGAAGCTAAATAAATCTATGCAGGACGTTGTGTTTCATACCACTTCCTTTTGGACACAGGAGCTTGCTTGGCTCTGAAGCAGCCATTTTATTTGCCAAGTTGAAGCTTCCTTCCTTGGCTCGATTAGAAGTAAGCTTTGAGAAAAGAAATCATGTCAAGTCCTTATGATACAGTGTGGCTGATACACTAAATGTAAAATGTCTGTTTTGACTGTTTTTTTACCGCCCACCCAAATGACCAAGCAGGGGCTCATTTAAACTGAAAAGAATTGTATTATTCATCATACAAGGTACAATTTGAAAAAAAATGAAGAGGTACATGAATATTTATGGTATGTTAAAATAAAGGCCTATTGTGCTGGGAAAAGCATGCCTGCCTAGTGATTATCTACTTTCAGTAAATGGGTTGCACTGATGTTTTAGGACTGCTAACCTTATAATCACTCAAGGCTGCTGAATCAAAAATAATTTTACCTTGCTGTTCAGCTCTTCCAAGTCACCTAGGTTTATTATAATAGATTGTGGCTCTTAATTGGTCATCCACATGTTTACAAAAAGAAATTGCCTTTCTTCTCTTGCTTCCTTTCCATTTCTTCTATAGCACAGCTGTATATTAGGAATTTACATGGGAAAGCTGCCTAATGAATTTTCCCTGCATTCCCCTAGGAGTGCTAGGTGGCATAGATAGTTGTCTCCTCCCCCTTGTTTTCCTATCGATAACCCAGAGAGATAGATTCAGTGGAAAGGCTGACTGCCCAGTGTTGTTCATGCACAGGTTCCTGGCAGACTGGAGCATCGGTCCATTCATAAGATCTCATTTAGTTTATCCTCTGTGATGTTCTTAGGACTTTATATGGGGATAAACATTCAGTTTTACATTCCCTCACTTAACATCTATAATGGTATGTCGCCAGAAACAGTTTTTACCATGTGTTGACTATTTGTATAGACTGGTTAAAATGCATAATCCTGAAAATAACTAGAGGATTCTTTGTCCGTTCTTATGAGAAACTTCATATCTAAATATGCCAAGCAATTATCTAAGCATAATGCATATAAGGTAGTCACTAATGGAACTCTAGAAAGCACAACACTCTTCCTGTTTGCCTAAACGTGCACGCACAAATCCAATTATGTTAAGTTTAGCCTTGGTTGCTGTAATTTTAAATGAATAATGATAAGCAGTTTCAGAAGTTGCATTTGCAAATTAAACATGTTGTTTAAAAAGAACACAGAGGAAACCTGAACCTAAGAAATCTAAAAGGTTTTAAAAGAGGAGAGGGGTAATGCAAAGTATATGAAGCAGAAGACAGGTTGAATATCTTGTGATATATGCCTTTCCTTCCTACTCTGCCTACATCCTTCAGGCTCAGTCCTCTATTATGCACAGTATTACTGTTGCTGCTGCTACTACTAAATCTGTCAAGGTGCAACCCTGTTATTCCTCACCTGGGATTGTTCTTTGTTACAGTGGCAGAAAGGTGTGCTTGATAACGTATGTTAAATCATGTGCAGACAAATGAATTTTGATGGAATGGCTGATTTTGGATTTTAATCCTTATTTATTACATTCTGGGAATCTCCAGAAAGAATTCTGTAAAGGCAGGAATGGAAAACATTTTTTCCTGAAAAGTTAGTGAAGAGATGCACATGTATCACTTGCTTTAAATTAGCACTGCAACATCATGAATAGGTATTATCTATGAAATATTTAATTTAGAAAGAAATATGGCATATACTTAAAAGAAGATAAAAACTGAACCATCTGCTGTGAACAGATGTGAGATTTCACATTAAAATTTTCAGTCTGCAAGGGCCTGCATCTTTGGATGCAAAAATCCCCAAACCTGGAATGTCACTGATAATACCTTTAAAATAAAATTTAGAATATATCCTTTTGAGAGTGTTTACATTAGCTTTGTGCCAAGCCTTTGCCCTACAGAGAGTCAAGACCTACTTAGTTTTGTAAGTCCGTGACTATCATGCTGTAAGCAATGCTCAATTATTGGATGGATGGAGGCTGGCCTTTTGATTTTTTCCATGATGTTGAATTTGTGGTTACCCAAATGTGTTTTGACGAATGGACATTGATTTGCTTAACTCTAATAGCATTTTGAAAGGTCTCCAACAATTCAAATAGAGAATTGTGTGTGGGGTGGGTGGGTGGGTGAGTGTGTGTTAAATGACATATATTATTTACATGATGTCTTTTTGGCAATGATGGAAAAGGAAATAATTGCTAGGAGGAAATACAGTACAGCCATTTGAAGAATGAGAAATGTTTCTAGGACTAGGAAAAGAACAAAAAAAGAAGAAATCAAATCCACTAGATCTGTACAAAGAACAAACAATAGAATTTGGGCTGATGACTTGTTATGCAGGCCATGTCCTTGCTGTGACCTGCAACTTAAATAGATTGCTCCAGTGAATTGGTATTATAAATTAGATTTGTACAAATGCGCTTCTATATGCTTTCAGGCTCTGGCAAAGTGTGCCCATTCCCTATAGCAGGGTCTCTGGGAGCCAGAGTGATGTGCCATGCCGTATCCTCTTCTGCTCCCATAAATTGCACATTTGTGGGGAGAACAGGTAGGGGATGGTCAGTGGAGGTAGAAAGATACTGTACATGCTTGCACACACTACATCACACCAGTTACTTATTAGTTGGCAACTAACTAGAATGCTTATATTTGACAAGATGCACTGAACTTAGACAAAAAGGTTTTAAAGCTTAGAAGCTTGTCCGGGTTGGGACTTGGATGGGAGACTACTAAGGAAGACTGAGGGCTGCTATGCAGAAGGAAGCCATGGCAAATCTCCTGCCTACATCTCTTGCCATGAAAATCACATGAGGTGGAACTTCATTGGGCTGGCATGAGTTGGTTGCAATTTATCCACTGCAGGTAGCATTTTGTTTTTATGGCACTGTTGTCTATGAGAAGACAGGAGTCCCTGAAAAAGACAATAAGGCTAGGAAAAGTTGAGGGCAGCAGTAAAAGAGGAAAAGCCAGCATGAAATGGATTAACAGCCAAGGAAGTCACAGCCAAGGAAGTCACAGCCCTGAGTTTGCAAGGCTTGAGCAAGGCTGTTAATGTGTTAGGTTAATTCATAGGGTCTCCATAAACTGGAAGCAACTTTATGGCACTTAGCACACACACTTCTGCCTTTGTTTCAAGTTTGTTTATTTACAGTCATTTATCCCAGCATTGGACTAACATTAGAAAAATATAAACATCGCACATCACAACACAAGATACTGCCTTTGTAATTCAACTTTCTACTTTCTGTTCCAGTTGACCATTTTCCTTGCGCACATGATCTCCTGGGTCTGCCTGAGGCCTGCCTAAGTCCATTTCCCATAATATGCTGAACAGAATTGTTCAGGAGGGCTTTTTTGCAGAGACAAGGGGATGGTCAGCAACAATAGGTACCTGTGTTATCTAGATCAGTGGTCCCCAACATTCTAATCACCGGGGACCGGTAAATGCTTGACAATTTTACTGAGGCCCGGTGGGGGGGGTAGTCTTTTGGTGAGGGATGTCGCTGCCACCTGAGCCCCTGCTTTCCCGCCGGCGCCCCTGACTTCCCGGCGCTCACTGGGGGGTACTGCCAGCAGCAGCTGTGCAGTGCCATGCCGAGGGAGAGCCCCAGCTATGGCGGCTGCTGGAGAGCAGCAAAGGTGAGCCGGTGGCAGAGTGGCAGGGCAGCCCCCGAAGCAGCAGCCGGGGAGGAGGACGAGGAGCCGTGGCCTGGTACCGAATGATCTACGGACCAGTACCAGTCTCCGGACTGGGGGTTGGGGACCACTGATGTAGATCCAAAGAAAAACTGAGAAGGCGGGAAATGGGTCACTTTTTGGCAGGTTTCAAAGAGAGGCACTGCCATGTGATAATCAGGTTATTATGTAGTGGAATTTATAGTGTGTGTTTGAGAGAGTGCAGAAGGATTGTCTGTCTGTCTTTCTTTCAAGCATAATTTACCTTTTACTGATTTCCATTCTCTTCCCTTGTGCCTCATTAGCCAAGCTCTGGGATATACAGATGGAGCCAACACCCCTCCTTCCCTTACCCAGGTTGCTTTTTGCAACTTTTGCATAAAATGTCCACAGCACAATGGTTTCATAATGCATCACTCAGTCAATGTAGAAATGTCAAGGGCTAGCCCAGGTTATGAATCGTGAAATGCTTATGTTGCATGCAGACCACTAGGAATGCCTCTTATTCCCAGTCTCATGAGTGAAAGGGCAGGCTACCCTGCTGTTCTAGAAAGATCAATGTTTGTTGAGTAGATGCACTGTTTTAGCCGTGGATGCCTCTTCTATTGCTTTGACTATTCTTTACTAATAGGGTTTTACATCACACTGACTGGAAGTATTTTAAGTCCTTTCCCCCTGGTTTACACAGTGACCAAGGTAGTGAACTGGAGCAGTGGGCAGGCTTTTATAAACTTGCAGTCGGTTTGCCAGTTCCAGGTCACTGGAGAGGAACAGCAGGATAAAAGAGGAAAGTGTTTGTGGTAAAGTTGCATTAAACCCCTCTCCCTACTTAACCAAATATGGAATTCATTTATCTAGCAAGGAGAAAGAACGGGGATATTTAAAGACAGTTAAAGTGGGAGAATTAAATGGTGGAGTGATTAAATGGAGCCAATTCAGAGTATAGTTTGCGTTCTGTGAAGAACTGGAGTCAAACAACAAAGAACATTATTATTGATGCTATTGTTGAGACATTTAGCTCGTGTAAAAGATGTTCGTTCCATGCAGCATAAATTTTGACAACTATGAATGAATGACTATAAAGACACTACAATTTGTGTAGAAATAACAGATAATAGTAGCAATTACATAGAAGCAAGCCTATATTAAAGTCATTTATATGATGCAGTCAATTATGCTCACCCTGGGACATCTTTGATAGTTTTCTGACTTTTAACCTCACAACAGAAAACCAAAAGAAGAAGAATGGAACAATGAAAAAAAAGATGATAAATCACCCCAATCTAGACTCATTATTCCACTTTCTTTTGTAAAACTAAGGTTTACTTTACTGTACATTTATTTCTGTGCACTTAAAAGTTTGCTATAAAACTGGATTATATTTTTGTGGATTCTTCAGCCAACCATTTCCACTGAGAATTGGTCATGAGCGAAAAGAAACTGAGATGAATGACATTTCTAATTTGCAAATACGTCCTATTTCTACTCTCAATGGAGGCTCAGATTACAAAGGTAGCCCAGATAGCGTTTTTCCATGTGCGCCAGGCATGGCTACTAGTGCCCTACCTGTCCTCGGAACACCTGGCTACAGTGATCCATGCAACGGTCACTTCCAGGCTAGACTTCTGTAACTCGCTTTACGTGGGCCTACCCTTGGCTTTGATCCAGAAACTATAGCTGGTACAGAATGCAGCTGATAGTGTCCTCATTAGGAGAACCATGTCCAGCCTCTGCTGAGGCAACTGCATTGGCTACCAGTCTGTTTCTGGATCAAGTTCAAGGTTCAACTTTAAGGCTATATGCAGCTTGGGTCCTACTTACCTGCAGGACCGCTTACCTCCTTATGTCTCCCACAGGGCACTTTGCTCTGCGGGTGTTAATGGTCCTGGGGCCCCAGGAAACGCACCTAGCCTCGACCGGGGCCAGCCTCCACGGGGCCTGCAAGACAGAGCTCTTCTGCCAGGCATTTGGTTGAAGCTGGGCGCAATGAGTACCAGGGAATTTCAAACTCCCCCCCCCCCCGGTTCTTGGGTACTAGACTTATATAGACCATGGTTGGAGCTGCCCTGCTGTAGTCCATATCCCTAGCCACTCCAGCCTACTGAGCATTGGAGGCTGGAGAGGTGTTTCAGTTGACCGCCATCTTGTTTTATTGTATTTTATTGTTCAACTGTGTTTTATTTTATTGGGTTAAGATTTGGGGATTTTATTGTTATAAGCCTTTTACGTAACTGTGTGTGTGTGTGTGTGTGTGTGTATGTGTTGTGGCTCACCGGGAGTGGTATAGAAATCAAATTATAAACAAACAAATAATGCTACAATCAGAATATTCAGTATAGACAATAAGCTTCACAACCCATTTATAAATTTTATATCATAAGTTCAGGTCCCAGCTGTAGGCTGAAGTGCCTGTTGCGCCTAAGGGGAGGGGAGCAAGAGGATTCTGGGAGATTATTGGGTTCAACACTGGCAGTCAGTGGCTCGCGTGCGGCCCTACCCCCCTTCATCTTGGATATGGGGCCAGTTGACTTGAGTGTTGGTGGCTCCACGTTCGTCTACATGGGGTGTTTTAAGGAGGCAGACTGGTTGGCAGTTCAGAGCACTCTGTCAGCAAAACACACCTGTCTCCATTTTGTCATATTTTCATTCTGTTACTGCTAGACATCTTTGCTATGTCCATAAGGTTTAAAGGGCCCAGGAAGGCTATTGCCTTTGGTATTTTTGACCTCCCCAAAGTAAAAAGGGTTTGCTCCATGTATATATTGTTTATACTGTTAATTGAATGCAAATATCACAATTGGATGATTCCATTTAGACATTAGCTGGGGAGCATATTACAGAACATGTAGAGGAGGACTGTGTGTGACCCTACATTTCTAGGAATGAGGTGTTAGATCTTGCCATGCCCCTAAGAGACCAGTATGTGTCAGGATTTTTCCATTTCTGGCTCTAAAATTAGTTTTCTTCTCTTTGGGTTTGGGTGGTTAATGTTAGCATTCAGGCTGTTACCTGCACCTATTGTCCCCAGCCTATGCTACCCCAAGACCCTATGGAACCTGTAATCAGTAAAGCCGTAACCAAGTATGTCTGTATCATCCTTCTTTCCCTCCCCTTTGGCTGACCCCTACTGGTGGACTGTGATTGCATTAAACCTGAAGCTTTTTGCCAATGTCTATCTTAAACCAAACTAGTCCAAAGCTTCAGGGTGCTGCAGTGTTGCTCATAGATAGAGATTATAGGTTCTCTGTCCACTGCAGTGTCTGGGACAGTATGTGCATCTTTCAAAAATGCAAACTTCAGTTCAAAATGCTAAGCTGTACTCCTTGGTTGAGGCCAGGGCTTGAAGATCTTGGTCCCCTGCTGGCTAGCTAATCCCTCAGCCCCCCCCCCCCCGCCTCAGCACTGGTTACTAAAAAGGTCTGGAGCTGTGGGGGAGGTGGGATTGTTGCTGCAAGGGGAGGGATCCAGGGGTATATTGTTTTAGGGGATTTTATGTTGGGTTTTATTGTTGTGACTTGCCACGAGCCACTGTGTGGGAGTGGTGGGATATAAATTGAAACATAAATAATTAAAATACTTCTAAAACGTATGGAAATAGAATTGCCAGTTGTCTGTTGCAGTTATAGAAGAAATATGCCTAGCACCAAAGAGTATGAACAGTGGAGTTATATCATTTGAAGCCCCTGATTTCAGTGGATACAGAAGGGTACAAGTTGCACTGAAAATAGTTTACCATAAGATCTTGTCAGAAGCATGCAAATCACAAGTAGTCTTATTTTAGTGACAAAGACTCTGCGCAGTATAGGTATGTGGAGTTGTATTCTACATCTCATGTGATAAGATTTTGCATTACCATGTGGCCTTAAACAGCTGTCTCACCTTGTATCACCACTCTGTAAACTTTACATGTCAATGGCCTGGAGTGGTATGTAGAATACACTGCATAGCTTCTTGTATGTTTACAAGCTTCAGAACAAATCTGTCATGATACCTGAAGAAATATGTAATGAGAAGAAACCATTCAACTGGTTTCTGTCGGTGTAAGGAAGAGTGAGCTGTTTTTGCCAATCTACCCAATTTGTGTCTACCCAAATTATCCTCAAAAAGGTTTCTCTTGGGAGATGTGCTCCCCCCAAAAAAGAGACTCGGGGATCAGAAAAAATTTCCCAGGATCCAACCAAACATCATTTTGTTTGTAAATTACAACTTGAAATAATGTTTGGAATTAGAGGGAAACAAGTGTAGGACCTGCAAGGACTTGAGGGAGGCATCTCATTTCTCCCTCCCCCATTATTTCTTCCTTCCCTTTCTTGAAAACCCCTTTAACCTTTCCCCTCTCTTTGTCCTTTTGTCTTTCACTGTCCTTGATTTTCCTTCCTGTGACAGCATCTGTATGGGAAAACTCTGCATTGTTTGGACACTGGTATGGGATAGGCCCATTTGCCAAATAGGGAAACTGTGACAGGGGGCACCTTACTTCCTATTTGCACCTTCCTGCACTAGGGTGGATGCAACTAGCCTTTAGGTAGTCTCCCACCAACTTAACTGGTTCTTAAGTGGAAAAGCCATTTAAATTAGAGGAAGGTTTCAAACTTAATTTGGAAAAAAGTAGAATATAATTTTAAATGAATAGTCTTTGCTCAGTGGAATGAAAAGATCTGCCCAACTATATCCTTTCTTTCTCCTCCTGTAGCCCACTTATTTCCACCTTTCCTTGGTTTCTTTTGTCATTCCCACTCATCCACTGATCAGTCTTTAATCTATTGTCCAACTTCAGTATAGTTGTTATTGAATTCATTTATACCCTCTATTTTCTCACGAGTACTCTAAGAAGCTTCTATCATTCCCCTCTCCTCTCCTTTTCCTTCACAATAACTCTGAGTTTATGCTGAGAGTATGCAACTGGTCCAAGGTCACTTAGTGAGCAGAATAAAAATTCAAATCTTGATCTCTCAAATTCTAGTCTGAAATTCTACTTCCCATCCAATACTGGCTTTGGCTGAATAGTAGTGAACAGCTAGATTTGTCAATGGTTGCTACTGGGCCTGACTCCTGTCTTACTCAGTTTTTGGAATTTAAGTATCCATAGATGGAGCAGTATTGATTATTTGATATATTGATGACTCCATATGAAAATATGGGGAAACAAGGTATACAGAATGGGAATTTCATTCCTTCGTACTATGCATTATCCCTGTTCATATGTATCAAACTCCTGAAACTGCAAATAAAGTGGCTTAGATGCTGTTACCTATGTTGAACATAAAAAGTAAAAAGTTAATTTGTCGAAGGTGCACACTGGCTATCTGGATCAAGGCTCTGGAATCAACATGGAATCATATTGGGCTATATTCTACCAAGGAATGTGGCTGCCATTTCTCTGTGCTATAGAGATTTTGGAATTCTACACCTGGGAAAACTAACTTGTCAACCCTGTGCATGCTTAGTGCAAATTCTTACGAAGAAGCATGTATAAATACAACTAGGCAAACAAAACTGCCTATAAATCTGAAAGATTTGCATAGCTAACCAGTGATTTGCATAGCTAACCAGGATGGGAGATCTGTCCAATGATTTTTATAATAGCCCAGTGATTGACTGAAGTGTAACCCTCATTTTCCAAGCAGGTAGCAGTTATAGTGATTGTCTAAGAACAGGGGTAGTCAAACTGCAGCCTCCAGATGTCCGTGGACTACAATTCCCAATAGCCCCTGCTAGCATTTGACTACCCCATGTCTAGAAGTAGCACACAAACCAGCAAGCTTTACTGTCTCTTCCTTGACTCCTTTGGCCACATTATTAACCCCCAGTATACCCATGGAATTCATAATACAAATCAGGATTCAGCATATTTGAAATAAGCTTTTTTTTATAATGCTGGAAGGCCATGCAGTGAGCATCTCGTGTGTGAACCCTACCAGAAGACAGGGCATGCATTTAACAACGTATAGGGAAGGTAACTTTTCCCTTCCCCGTATAAGAGAATAGCCAAGAAAAATGCAGACTACTTGTTGGGCGCCATAGTAAGTGCTAGTGAAGTGAAAAGAGAGCCTTGTAACAGAATCTCATTGAAGATGCAGAGAGTATGTTTCAGCATTAAGCATTCTCCTCATGTTTCACATAAATGCATCCTGGCCTCGTGAGAGGATGAGCAGCGCACTTGCTCTGGCTTATTCAAATTGAATGTTGGTAAGAGAAGCATCTTCAGCAAACAGGGAGCTGTCTGACTCTCTATTTTTTAATGAAAACGAGCAAAAGAAAGAGAGGAAAGTACCATCTATCGTGCTCTGCCGTTTATTGGATGTTTATTTGCTGGTCTTTGTGCACGCTGAAGGCATTCTTCAAAGAACCCTTTGGCAAGATTGCAGATTGCTGCATAGGCACAGGTCTGGATACAAGTAAACCAAGACTATTTTACCAAGTTAGCAGTCGTCATAAGTGTCACCTGTTGTAGCGTTTCCCCGGAATGGATGAGATTGTATTGGGAAGAAAAGAGGATGCCAGTGTCATTCCAGGTTTTTCATTCATTTTGCTTCTTAAAATTGTAACAGCACTGCAGATTTTTCTCTCTGTGGCTTCCTTTCCCCCCACCTTTCCCTTTTCAGTGCTGAAAATGCTACGAGTCTATAAGCAAGGAGCTTTGAGATTGCCTACCCAAAGCAATATTTTGTCTCCTTTAACTTCGTGTTTTCCTTCTTGCTAGGTGTTCACAACTGGGAGAGTTTGCTGTTCACAGCCCTGTGGTCCTGACTTGATCAGTTCCTCCATGTCGTACTGAATGTTTTGATGAAATGGATGTTTCTTTTGAATGGGCATATGGAGATCATCTTGCATCTTGGTTGAATATTTTAGAAAGAATATTAATGTAACAGTATTAGAGGAGTATAGTAAAACAGTGTGCTTTTTTTTTGTAGCTTGCAAGCATTTGTGACAGAATAATTAGGCTTTGGATTTTGTCGATTTAATGGGGAAAGAAAATATCTTTTTTGACGTGACTGTGCATTTGGGAGGCACAATATCAGTGAGGCATTGCTTTATGTTTTCATCCTTAAACAGTGGGCAACTTGCATAACTAAGTAGCCTTCTGTGCCTCAGATGCAAAAATATCTTTCATAACACTGTAGTGCTGGTAATTCATTCGCTGATGCAAATGAGGAAAGAGGTTTCTCAGGGATACAACTCTACAGAAACTTCTGATGAGTTTCTTGGTGCCGATTCTCAATTAACTGATTGATTCTGCAGAACTTGCTGATGAAAATTCACTTCCTGAGGGGGACAGGGAGTCTCAGATTAACAAACAAATGTGTGTTTACACATCTCATCTCTCTGACTAATGAATTTTCCTAATGAAAAAAATGTGTTCTGCACCAACAAGCAGTTGACTAATGCACCTGAAAGAGCAACTAGACAAATGTGTAATGAGAATCATCCCAGAATCATTCTTACACATCTTCAGGAAGTGAGTTTAGTTTAGCTACAACCCAAGCTTGCATACATAATAAATCTGTATTTTGACTGGATGGACTTCTTATTCTGCAATCGAACAATGATGTAAGTTAATTGTAGAATGCAGCAACAAAACATTCTATGTGCACTAAGAATAGTAGAGTGGTTTATAATAGTTCCAAAATACTATTTCCTGTCTTTTGTATTAAAACAGAATATGCTTGTAGCAGACTTATGCTGTACAATTTAATTTAATTTTTTTTTAATCTTATATTTTATTACACCTCTGGCAGTGATATCAAGCTCTTGCCGTTATATTAAGGCCACAAATTCAAATAGACCAAACATGTGACCTAGTAAAGAAATGCTCTTAATTGTATGTCTGGCGTATTTTTAGAATGAACTGTTTTCCTGGATGGCAAAGGATTGTCTGAGCTATAGTCTTACAAAACAGTCTTATAAGATTTCTGAGACCGAGTTTCTATTTTTAGAACTTTAGGTTGATGTGAATGAGCTGGCTCATATTGCAATAAGGCTCCAATGAGGAAAGAAGAAGACAAAATGTCTAGCAATAAATTAAAGGGTGAAGAATTGTATTGGTACTTCCATTTGTCAAATGCTCGAGTCTATTCATTTTCTGTTTTCTTCTAGTGCAGCAGAGACTATCCAAGGTTTCTCTTAACATGTGGTTATATTTGGGAAAGCAGTGGGAGAGATTCCAAATTCTTCTATTAAGGAGTTCTGATGACTGATCTTTTATTATTTATTATATTTATATACTGCCTTTCCCGGAGGCCCAGTACAGTTTACATAGAATAAGAACAATACAGATAACATAATTGTGACAATACTACAGTGATAACAGTAGACAACGTAATAGAACAGTCAACAATGGAACCTTGAGTCAGCGATTGCGTACTGATGATTCTGTGGGCTGGACAGAACGCAGTGGTTTCCATAGGAGGGAGGGAGGCTCGGGGGCCAAGGAGAGGTGATTGGCTCAGGTCAACCAAAAGCCTTGTAGAGGAGCTCCCTTTTACAGGCCCTACAGAATTATTCAACTTCTATTAGGGGCCTTATCTCCTCTGTACTGACAGTGCGCTCCTTTTCACTTATAGAGATGAAATGTGCCATTTATAGAGGAAAACTTTTAACACAACTTCTAACAACATTTTTTGTGGAACAAATTAATAGATAAATAATTGTATTAAGCCCATTGGTTTAAGTGGAAAAATAAACTCAGGCTTAGAACTTTTCCACTGAATTCAGAGGGATTTTAAAGTGCTTACATTCATTTGCATTCTCCCATATGTATTTCTCCTCCTTTGTGGTCCTTCCAAAAATGTCACATGAAAAGTAGAGCATTTCCAGTACATTCTGAACAGCAGGGAGAGACGTGAAATCTTTGGCTTTCTTATGAAATTTGTGTCTTAAGTTTGTTTGCTAGTTTCTCATTTCCAGATTTGTTAGAACTGGATTTGAATTCTGTACAACGTTGAACATCAACTTTCCAACTTAGGCCTTCTGACTAATACTAAATTTGAAGAGTATGGAAACTGAAAATTGAGCAATGAATATGGAAAAAGTAAACACCGTGAACAGTTGCTCATATTCATTACATGGATTTTTACCTTCTACAAAGCTTTGTTCACCTGCTAATTAAACTGATTTTTTTTCATGTAGCAGTGACATTCATAATGGCACACATTTTGGGAACACTGACACCATAACCATTTTTGCAAACAGTAGTGTTGCATACTAGGTAATGTTTACATTGATAAGTACATTTGTTAAAATAAAGCTGTATGCATATTCAACATGTCCTCAACAAGCTATAAAAAACAGTTTTAATTGTCATGTTGGTTGTTGTTGTTGTTTTTTTTTTTAATATGCCTCTTTTCTCTACCAGAAGGAGTTTCAAAATGGCTTACAGTCTCCTTCCCTTTCTTCTCCCCACAACAGACACCCTGTGAGGTAGGTGAGGCTGAGAGCGCCCTGATTACTGCTTGGTTAGAACAGTTTTATCAGTGCTGTGGTGAGGCCAAGGTCACCCAGCTGGCTGCATGTGGGGGATCAGGGAATCAAACCCGGCTCGCCAGATTAGAAGCTGCCACTCTTAACCACTACATATGTTACACCCCAGGCCTGCCTACATATTGTTGTTTTAGCAGTACTCCTATGTTTTCCCAGAGAGCAGGATCAGCAGTCATGTTAACAGTGCAGTGTTAACAAGCATGAATATGCACTAATGCAGTGGTGCATATTTCTTCTCTGTCTGATCTAGTTGTCAAAGGCATGAACAAAAAGGCTGGCAATCAAGGTGTTCTGTGATGCTGTTAGAACATCCTGAAGTGAACTGTAGAGGCATGCCAAATGTCTTCCTTTGGACCAGTTGTGCTACAAAAGCCCACTCTTTTTTTAAAAGTTCATTAAATGTTAATTTAAAAGAAAATAACCTCTTATTGCTGGATCAACACAGTAAATCAACAAGTAGCAGGTGCAGTGAATTTTCCTGTGATAAATGCTTAAAGCACATGGATGCAGGCTCTGAATGTGCAGTTCAATCTAAAAGTAGGCAAAACCCATAAAGCATCTTTCAAGCATGTCAGATCAGAGACTTCAGATACGTTTTTGGATGATGTGCCAGTTATTCTACCTGTGTTTGTGAGTTTGGGAGGTTTCCCAGTTCATTTGTGGGAGTGATTTTAGCATGGGACTGATGAGTACATCTTGCATGCTAAGCCTGTGCATTTCTACTGAATGACAGATCTGAAGAGAGAACCTTCATTATTAAGCTTTGTGGTCCAAATCTCAGGCAGAAGATTGTGACATGAGTGTGTATTATGGACTTTATTCTAGCAGATTACCAAGATTGCTTGTTTGTTTCTGTGCTTCATGTGACTAGTGTGCCTCTTCTTTTGCCAGCTGTAATTTTTATGCCTCTTGGACCCTAGACTTTTTTTTGCATTTCCCAGTGGAGAGACTATAAAACACATGGGCCATTTACTCTACTGTTCTACTGTACAGCATATAGTGTTATCTTTGGTATGGTTCTTATTCTGGATTCTAGGCTTCAACGAAACTTGAAAATTTTTATTTGCTTCACTTAAGCTTGTGCTGTTCACAGTGCTTGTAGATTATCACAGGATAGCAACTATTTCCTCCTGATGTTAAAAGTCTCCAGCATAGTATGTCACTTTTTAAGGATCCTACTTTAGTCATGGTGGCTTACGTGCATAGGTAAGTTTGGACTGCCTACCATGGGTTATATTAATAATATGTCTACTGGTGTCTTACATTGAATTGTCTCTTTATAGAAACTACTAGAGGCAAAGCCTGTCGCACCCAGGGATACAACAGGCGCTAGCACATACATCTGCACTGTGACCTTCCTGGATTCTGGCCCTCCCCACCCCCCACTCCCTGCTCTATCTTGAGATCCAGTGTGGTGAAATGGTTAAAGAATAGCAGACTCTGGGTTTGATTCCTGACTCCTCCTCCACATGCAGCCAGTTGTGTAGGCAACTTCCAGGTGGGGGCCTGGAAACATTCAGGAAGATGAAAGAAAGACAGGATGGAGGAAAAAGAGATACAGGATGGAGGAAAAAGACAGAGAAAAAAAGAAAGGCGAAGGGAAAGAAGGAGAGCATCAGTTCTCCTGGAGAAAATAGCTGCTTTGCACTGGCCCTTCTACCCCCAATCCATAGAACAGTGTCTAACAGGTCCCCACTGTTCCCACCTTCCCACATTTTTCCAAAGGCTAGGCCGATCAGGCTGAGGGGGGGGCTGCCCCTTCCCACCTTTCAAGCAAACTGCAAACCTCTCATGACTTACTCATGAGTAACTCCACATCTCCCAAAGGTTGGACCAGGCAGGGAAGGCTATGGGGGGAGCTACCTCTTCCCCAACTACCCCCACATCTCCCAAAGGCCAGGCTGCTTGGGAAAGTCCATGGGAGATGGGCTGTCTCCTTCTCACCCACACCCATCTCCCAAAGGGCAGGCAGGGAATGCCGTAAGGTAGTTGGTTGCCTCATTCCCACCCATCTCCAACTCCCGAAGGGCAGGCTGGTCAGAGATCAGTCCCCCTGGAGAAAAGGGCTACTTGGGAGGGGGAACTCTCTGGCTTTCAATCCCATGGAGGTGCAGGGATGCCAGGCTCCAGGTGGGAAACAAAGAGAAACGCTGTGTGGCAGTAATTGTTCATAGCAACAAACATCAAATAGCCCATAAACCTGTCACTGTTTCTTCCTTCAAGAAAATATTTAATTGATAGCAAAATTTTCTTGGATAACTGAAAATATTTCAGTTTATATGTGTTTCAATTCAGTTGAATATCAAAGTAAATTAAAAAAACAGTTGTATGTTACAATAAGCCATGAAAACATTGGTAGGTGAAGAGCTTACAGAGAGTTTCTCAATTACTGCCTCTTTTCTCAACTTTTTTACCATTGAAGAACCCCAGAAATGTTCTTCAGGCTTTGAGAAACCCCAGAAGTGGATCTCCAGGTTCCCACATGGAGGATGGCATCCCTGCCACTGCTCAGGGGTGCCAGCCTCCAGAAGGGACCTGGAAAAACCCCGAAAATGAAAACTGCTCTCCAGACAGCAGGGAACAGTTCCACTGGAGGAAAGAGCTACTTGGGATAGGGAAGGGGGTCTGTGTAGCATTTCCCTCCTACACACACACACACGCGCGCGCACATCAAAAGCGTTCGTCCCTTCTCAAATTGCAAATCTTATGAACCACACAATCACCGCTCCATTTAGGAAATACCTGAGTGCCTCCCCTCCTTGGATTGCTCAGAGAAGCCATTGGTCAGAAGTTCCAAATTTAAAGGAAAAGAATCCTATAACAGTCAATGAGTAAGTAAAAAAAAAATACTCATACCATCCTTCTGCAACTGTTCCTAGAGCTCTCTCAATCTCACCTACCTCAGTTGTCAGTTGCAGGGAGAGGAAGGGAAGGCTATTATAAGCCACTCTGAGATTCCTTTGGGTAGTGATGGGTAGAAAAAACTCAACTCTTCTTCTACTGCTACTGGGAAACAGTGCCTCCCCTCAACATGTCCCCATGGCTTATGGTACTTCTGTGCCTCTTCTACAGTTTTCCCATCTTCCATGCTGTTGGTCACAAATTTGCTTTGTTGTGATGGGTTTGGAAAGATTGCAGCAAGACCAAGGTGGTATCCATATGGAAAAGGAACATCTACATCTTTACAGTCCTACCGACATCAACATTATTTTCTTTGCTGCAATTGCCTGTGGTGGTTATCCCCAAAGTATTCCTCCTGTCTCAGATTGCAAACCTCTCATGACTTACTCATGAGTAAACATTCCAAGGGCAAAGGCTTTTCCTGGCTGCCTTGGGTCCCAGAGAGCTTTCAGAGGACTGTTTCCAGGCCTCCCACAGTCCCCCCTCCAGAAAGCACTCAGAGACCGTGCTAGGAGTCAGCTTGTTGACAGAGACCAGGAGGCCAGAGCAATGTACTAGCAGCAGGACATGCTCTGAGGCTGGTTCATCTTCCACCCAACAAACCTCTGAAACTGGCAGGAAGTTGGATGTGGAGAGCTGACCAGTTATTAGCCTTTCCTGGCTAACAGCTTCTTCTTGATTGGCACTAAACTACCAAGGTGGTCCACTACTGGCTGAAGGCTGTGACTTATTCATGAGTAAACATTCCCAGGGTAAAGAGCTTTCTTGTCTGCCCTTAGTCCCAGAGAATCAGCAGTAGGGTATTTCTGGGCCTCCCACAGCCCCATCTAGAAAGCATGCAGAGGCTACCCAAGAATGCAGCTTGCTCCTCTGAGTTGAAAGAGACCAGGGCAACTTACTGGCCATATGGCATGCTCTGCGGCTGGCTTCTCTTCCACCCAGCAAACTTTTGAAACTGGCAGAAAATTGGAGGTAGAGAGCTGATCACTTATTAGCCCTTCCTGGCTGAGGGCTGCCTCCTGATTGGGCCATTCCTGGCTGAATGCCATCTCCTAATTGGGGAATATTTCTGGGAGGGAGGGAATCAATCAGGTAGAGAGTGACTCATCTGCATGCAATTTGAGCCAATTGGCCCTGGTTGGCATAGTGCAATTGGAGCTGATTGGTCCTCGTTGGCTCTATCTGTATTAGTGGCACGCCCCCAGGGAGGGCCTATCAGGTAGCAAGTCCTTTTGGAAAAATAGAAGAAGAAGAAGAGTTGGCTCTTATGCCACTTTTCTCTCCCCAAAGGAGTTTCAAAGTGGTTTATTCACCTTCCCTTTTCTCTCCCCACAACAGATGCCCTGTGAGGTAGGTGAGGATGAGAGAGCCCAGGTATTATTGCTTGGTCGGAACAGTTTTATCAGTGCTGTGGCAAGGTCAAGGTCACCCAGTGGGTTGGTTTACTGCTGAGATTCTTCTGATATCATTCTTCTAATATCATTACTCTCTTTTGCTCCAGTGGTTGTAACCAACTATGATTACAATAAAGAGGCATAGGTAATCAGTGATGGTATGAAGTGTAATTTTCTTTGGTTTTTGTCGTTCCTACAAAACAAAATGGTAGTAATTTTAGCCTCTCTACTAGAGTTCTGTAAAAGCAATACAATGTGTTGGCATGACGTGTCACTGTTGGTCACAATGCTTCCAGAAGAATATATCATAAGAATTCTTCAACACAGCTACTCATACCATTGTTTATATATTGAATGAGAAAATCATAATTATGGAAGGATTCCAAGGATGTGAAAAAGGGTTCCTGAGTTAACAAGGCAAGTCTTTTGGAGTCTGGGGCCTCGCTGTGCACTAGAACATATTTTCTTTGCATCCTAAAAACTGTTGGTACCTGCTTCTGCTGCTTCCTATTGTTTCATATATACCAATTTTTTGCTGTCTCTACGGGGAAAAAAATACAGTTTGTCTGTAATTTACATTCTGTTCCATCTGCACTCAATTCCTGCAATGTACAGTGATGAAGAGAAGTCAGACAGTGAGAGATAATATGTATTTGAATGGGTGACTGTACAAAAGATCTTTTATCCTGGAGTAATTACACATGGTTATACTTCGTTTTATCTTCTTGGTAGTTTTGTTGCTTTTGTTTTGTCTACACGTTTTAATAGCCTCCCATTTACAGCAGTTCTGCCTTTTCAAGGATTCTGTGAACGAGAATAATAGAAATGCTGATGAAATTCTGTTCATTTGAATTTGTTCTTCTATTTTGGTCATGTTGAATTATATAACCTTGTTTGCAGAATGGCACCAATGCATTTGGCACTGCCTGTTTTCCTGTTGTTGGTTTATACAAAAAAAAAATGTATGTGTCATATGTCCCCAGTTTTAATTCCTTCTTTTCAGTCCCATTTTCCCCTATGCATGTTACTGGGATATACAAGTGCTTATGTGCCTTTATAACTTGGAGAAAATACAACTGAAAAGAACAAAGAAAAAGTTATTGTTAGATGTGATTTTATTGATTTTATTCTATCTTTAGTTTTAAAAAAAATCTGCTTTCTATAGGTATGAGCCTTTAAAACAGAAATAAAAACAAGCAGATTATAGAATTAACCACAAATAGCAATGTAATAAGGAAAGTTAGTGGAAGGCTTGAATAAGTAAATACATTTTCACATGGCACTTAGATGAGAACAGCACCAGCTGGATATCACCATGGAGATTGTTCCAAGGGCATGGTGTGGTCTTTCAAAAGGCCTTGGTGCCAGTGGATACCTGCTTGATTTCAAATTGTGGAGACATCTGGAACATGGTGATGATGATCTTTGTGAACAGGCAAGATAATTTATTATAAAAGAAACCGAGAAAAAACAGTATCAGAATCCTGCCCTCAGGATAACAATGAAATCGAATACTCATGTGAGGAAAATATTAGGAAGAGGGATGTAGAAAGAAAATCATAGAATAATAGAGTTGGAAGGGACCTCCTGGGTCATGTAGCCCAATCCCCTGCACTATGCAGGACACTCACAAACCTATCGCTTATCTACTATAATCTGCTACCTACTTGAATTTTCACAGAATCATCCTCTCTGTCAGATGGCTATCCAGCCTCTGTTTAAAATCTCCAAAGAAGGAGAACCCACCACCTTCTGAGGAAGCCAGTTCCACTGAGAAACCGTTCTGTCAGGAACTTCTTCCGGTTATTTAGAAGGAATTTCTTTTGCATTAATTTCATCCCATTGGCTCTGGTCCATCCCTGTGGGGCAAGAGAGAACAACTCTGCTCCCTTCTCTATATCAGTGGTTCTCAAGCTGGGGGTTGGGACCCCTTTGGGGGTCGGATGATCCTTTCGCAGAGGTCGGGGTATGGCGAGCAGTTTGGCCGTGGGGGCGCTGCTGCTGTTGCCGCTTCTTCTGAAGGCACCCACCAATTTATATACAATTTCTAACCAATTTATATACAGTCACAAACAATGGATCATCACGCCATTGGTCAGTTTTGGTTTAATTTCTGTGAAAGAACACTTGCATAATTTTATGGTTGGGGGTCACCACAACATGAGGAACTGTATTAAAGGGTCGTGGCATTAGAAAGGTTGAGAACCACTGCTCTAGAGCCAGGATTCCCAACCGGAGTGCTGTGGGAGCTCCAGAGGGGGTTCCAGCTTTCCCTCTCCTGCCTTAATAGCCACAAGCTAGGGAACTGGCCCCTTCCATTGTTCCCCCTCCTGAGGATGAGTTCTCTCATGGTTTCTGTGGCTGGGATGGAACATTGATGCTTATTCCCAGATATCATTGTATGTAAAGGAGCCTACTGTATATTTAATATTCCTTTTCCTGTATTTTATGTATACTGTTCTATTTATGCCTGACCATTGATAAAGGTGGCCATGCTGAAACACTTCTGGTTAGCGGAGGCAATAGTATGAATGTATACATGAATTATAATGGGACTATACATTAAGCCAGTGGTTCTCAACCTTCCTAATGCCATGACCCTTTAATACCGTTCCTTATGTTGTGGTGACCCTCAACCATAAAATTATGCAAGTGTTCTTTCACAGAAATTAAACCAAAACTGGCCAATGGCATGAAGATCCATTGTTCATGATTGTATATAAATTGTATTTTTTCCTGTGGTTTCTCAGTTCAGTTCTGCCTCTTGTCCCACCATGCCGATCTCACTCTTTTTTGCTGCTCCAGATGGACGAGTGCTCTATCTCGATCCACCCCGCAAGGCTGTTGTATGGATGGCGCCCCCCCCCCAGCCAAGCTGCTTGCCCTGCCATGCCCCCTGTGAAAGGGTCTCGACCCCCAGGTTGCAAACCAATGCTTTAAGCCTTGGGTTTTAAATTTTAATAAATATTAATATTCAGTTTTACATTACATTCTTCCCTGTAGAAGCTTGAGCACATTTTCCTTATTTTGACCCTTTCTTTTTGGCATTCCCAGATTCCCAGATTAAACCACTGTTATCCATGCAATGGTCACCTCCAGGCAGGACATCTGTAACTCTCTGCACAGAGCTACCTTGAAAATGCTCCAGAAACTTCAACTGCTCCAAAATGCAGCAGCTCATGCCCTTACTGGGACCCAGTGGAGAATGATCATTACAATTGTGCTGTCCCAAGTGTACTGGCTCCAGATTGGAGAATGAATCAGATTCAAAGTTTTGATTCTGAGTTTCAAAGTCCTAAACAGTCTGGTACTCCTGTATCTAAGAGACTGCCTCTTCTGCTATGTCCCTAAAGGTTCGTTAAGAGGAAGCAACTAAAACCTGCACAAGATCCCCAGCCCCAAATAAATTGAAATGGTGCAGTACTCTCCCTGCTCAGATTAAGGCCTTCCAGGACCTTAAACAATTTCCTCCAGACAGAGCTGTTCCACCAGGCCTATGATTGAGACCAGGGCAGACTTTGCACTTACTTTCTTTATTTCATTGTCAATCCTGTTGAATTCAGATCGCTTTGAACTCGATTCTTCCTCCCCCCTCCCCATTGAAACAGGAAAGTCTTCTGCATGTGGTTAGGGGGGCTCAGAAGGGGGGGGAGGGAGGCAAGCCTCTTTCTTCCTTTTCTTGAAGGGGGGGGGGGAAGGAGCCAAGCAGGGAGCCTCTTTCTTTTCTTGGAGGGGAGGGGGAGAGGATCGAAAAAGGCAGAGGAGGGAGGAAAAATCCAGGACCGACAGAAATTGAGAGAAATTAGGGGCTTCTCCTTTAAGGCAAGCATGTCACATGACCAGGTGTAGCCTATCAGAGGTTCTCTACCACAGAGCTTTCTTTCCCAAATGGATATTCAGGATTAAAAGTAGTCTGAGATATTGCACACTAAAGGTAGGGTCACACCAGATCAATCCTTCTTGCTGCAGAAGGAAATTTTAAATCGGCCAAAATCCAAACGGAAATCGCATTCTGTGTAGAGGGCAGGGACTGAATCGATCTGGGGTTGGAATAAAAGATCCGTGCAGTTTAATCCAGGACTAATATCATGGAAATGCTGGCCTCCCTGCTTGAGAACCCACCTATCTGCCCCTAGACCAACACCAGCCAACCCCTCTGAAAATCTGAAACTGTAAAATAGGCAGTTTTAATTTAATGGTTAATTTGTTATATAACTATTATATCTGTATTTTGTTTTTATCTGATGTTACCCACCCCGAGTCAACGGAGAAGGGCAGGATATAAAAATACATTTGTTTTTATTGTTGTTGTCAGCATTGTCATCATTATTATTGAAAGGAGTCCATTTCCAAGATAGATCTGAAATCTTGAGTGTCAGTGGGGCTAATATAATTCAAGGCATTCCATCAAATAAATGAGAAATTGGCTGTTAAATCTCTGTGAATTATCAAGTTAATTTGTATACACTGTATAATATTGTCTTGGACTGTAATATGGAAAGAATATATTTTACTCAGCCTAAAATGTGCTTCTGACAATTTGAAATACTCAAATCCTGTGGAGAATAAAAGTGTACTGCTATTCTTTAAATGTTGCTTCATGAATATAAGTTTCCTGATGGAAAAATATATATTTAATCTCACATTAGGGAAACCACTGTTTTATATCCCTTGAAACTTTTATAAGCTACCATAGAATATCATCTCACAGGAGAGAGAGGGAGAAGGTATCACAATGCATGCTTAAACTTTCCTGAAATTATAGGAGTCTGTCACTCTAGGATAGAAGAACCAACGGAAAAGAGGAGAAACAAGGATGTGCTTAGAAAAAAGAGCAACTTGAATCAGGTCTAATAAAACATGTTAAAGCAATACAAAAAGAGCTATAAAGGAATTTTATAAAAGAGAAATTGTTCAAAAGCCAAGGAGGTATGAAATTAATACAGGAGTGACTGATGGATGGATTAGGAAATTGAACACTTAAGAGAGACATTAAAGTGAGTGTGTAGCAATCAAATTAGAAAACTAAACTTGTAACAGAATTTAAAATGAGAGATTAGGCAACGTAATTTAAAGTATATTCAGTTAAGTGTAGAATGAGATCTTTATCACAGACATTCTGAGTTCAAGTAAAAGAAATGGAAGAGAGGAGATAATGCCAAGACTATGAAGAACAGAGGTGGTTTGAATGAACCAAAACCGGAACAAAAAACGTACAACTGTTAAAGGAACAGCGGTAGAACAAACAGAGTCAAGAAAAGTCAAAAGATGTAGAAAAGATAATAAAAGGAATAAAGACTAACAGTTGAAGTTGACCAATATGCCTGAGTATTTCTTTGGTTTATAAGAAGAGATAGAAATAAGAAGAATAAATTTAAAAAGAGTTTACAAATGGGAAATAAATAAAAGAAGGATTCAAAGCAAAATATAAGGATGAAATAATGTCAAAGATACAGCCTGTAGAATTCATTGGTGAGACAGTAGAAAGGCTCCAGGATCTTAACAAATCAATATCATGTTGCAGTAGATTAACAGAAAGTAGGGAGAAAATGAATGAGAAAACTTATAGTCAGTTGTTCAAAATCAGTAAGAAATTTAAGAGAAGGGACAGGGAAACAACATGGTACTGTTACCT
Source organism: Paroedura picta (assembly GCF_049243985.1). Taxonomy (NCBI): domain Eukaryota; kingdom Metazoa; phylum Chordata; class Lepidosauria; order Squamata; family Gekkonidae; genus Paroedura; species Paroedura picta. Next base: position 78,350,033 of record NC_135374.1, on the reverse strand, counting down.
GAGAATTCCTTTGAGATAAAAATGAAGGGGATCAGATCACAAAGAAGAGAAACCAACAGAAGGAGAAAAACAGAGGATGATGAGAACATTTTCTGGACAGAACACAGAACAATTCAGAATAATCTCTGTTATTTCTCTCTTGGGGAAATTTTGACCTGGTATCAGTGTCCCAGCCTTAGCAAAAAGTTATGTCTCTGATGGTCATTGGCTGGAAGTTCTCTCTTGCCCCCTTGAAAAGTTCCCATTGAAAGGCAGAAATACCATTGCATAGGAAATGAGGAAAATCAAAGACATTTGTTTATTTAGCGCAATATTGTTCTCTGCCAGTTATTTTATAAAATCTCAAATGATCATAGTCTTTCCCAGTATCTTATATGTGAGTATCTAGAGGTAGCAGAGATTGTCCCTTGGACATTCTGTATGCAAAGCATGTGCCTGTGGCTCAAGTATTGTGTGAAATATATATTGGGCATTATAACTCTTTACACAATGCGCGTTCTTGGAAAAGTGAAATTGTCATTTTCTCCATTCCTGATGTAATCTGTGAATTTAAAATGCCATGTTGAGATCCATTGAGACATGAGCACACAAATTTTGATCTGCTTGAGATCTGCAGTCCCATGTCAGAGGTGTAGTTTCACTGATTCAGGCAGTGACTTCTTTGCAGCATCTGACCCTCTGTTTGGAAGGTTGTCAGAGGAGGCCAGGGAGTGGTTCCTGGTGACAGCAGAAGATAAGACCTGCAGTAATGGCTTTACGCATAAAACAGTACCGACTAGATATCATCGAAAAAAATGTCATAGTCAGAGTAGTTCAGCAGTGAAATAAGCTGCTTAAGGAGATGGTACAGTCGTTAATCAGTGACGGGGCAGATACTTATCCTGGATGTTTAGGCTGATCCTACATTGAGCAGGGGGTTGAACTAACTCTATGATTCAATTCCTCCCTATTGAAATATGAAGTACATTTAGCCCCAAATTTACATAATAGTCTTTCCCTGGCAATTCAGTAAAACAATATTATGCTAGGTATTTTTTGTGGGTGGGGATGATTAAACACATGATGCACAGTGTTTTTAGTAGCAGAACAGTGGGAATATTTTATTGATCTTCCATTAGATTCTACTGAATTACAGATTCCTTGAGGTGGGAAGCAAGATTACATTGTTGAGTAGGCTCTATAGTAATGCAAAAAAGAGAAAAGAGCACAAGAATGCAAATTAGTTGTGTTGAATGACAATGCATAATGAACATTGCTGTTTCATAGGAACTTGAAGCGGATGATGCCTCTTGAACTATTTAAAAACCCTATTCTGAAAACAGGATTGGTGCCATTATTAAGGACATGTTATAGTGCATAACATTTCAAATCACCAAATTTCATTATTAAGAAATGGGTTGGAAGAGCTATTTATGCAGACAAATGGAGCTGGCAGTACTTTATGTTCAAAACTGCCCTTGAATCTTTTAACTTTTGCATAGACAACTACCAGTGCCTCATCCAAAAGAAAGAATGAGATGATGATATTGCTATAAAAACAACAATTAATCACTGTGTTCTGTTCCATTTCCCAAGGACTCAATGACAGATTAAATTTCAGGAGATTATAATAATGGATTATGGTAACAAAGGTGGGCAACTATTAGTTTGCTGAAGCTGAGAAAGTGATAGAGGATAAACTGTAAAATGACACAGTGTAATGAATCAGATGAAAATTTTCTTTCCAGCACTAGTTGAAGTTTTTATTATCCACTCAGAGGTGATCTGTACATTTTCTAGATTTTATATCACATTGTTCCACCTTTTGGAAAATAATCTTTTTCACCTAGCACACATTGAATACATGGGATAAAATCAGTAGGAATTCAAAATTAAACTGCAACCATGTATTATCTTATTGTTATCATGTATTATCTTAGTGTTGTTCCTATGGAACACAGCAATTTCAGTTTTCAGGATGGGTTACTATGATATAACATACAGTGTTATATGAAATAAATTACTAGGTTTTATTCCTTTTGAAGCACAGGTACTGTCGCTCTGTGCTTTCTCTGACCCTAGTGATATCATCATATTATATATTGCTAAAATGTAGACAGGTAATGCTAGGCCCCATTCCGCACAAGGATCAATGTGGCAAATTGCTTACAGAAAGAAAAAATGGAATTTAAAATAGTGGAATTCGGCGTAACGCATACCTGCCTTTGTAGTGGAATCCAGTTGCGTTTCAATCGTTTCCCACAGGTTTCCGGTCTCGCCAAAAATCGCTAGAAAGGAAGTTATTTTTTTCCGTGCTTTGTCCCGCCTCTGTCCGTCAATCAAATGAGCAGCCAATGGGTGGTTGTTACCATGATCCGGAAAAGCCACTTTCCCTTTAAGAACAGGTTTAAAAAAAAAACACACACACATTGCAATGAATATGCCTTGATTCCTTGCTTCCTCCTAACGTAGAGACCATCTAGCTGGCAGCTGGCGTGTGAGCTGGCGATTCGTTGCCATGCTCCCCTGAGTGAAACCCCCCCCCCGCATGCACGGGCATGATTTTCAGCCGAAAATAAAGGGAACTTGCAAATGGGGCTATGTTGTGCTTGGTGACTTAGGGGAGCTTTAAAGCAGCTCTGTGGAGGGACTGGAGCTGGAGAAGCCTCGCTGGATGAATGATGGCTCATGGGCTCGTTACTCTCCGCTCGCTCAGAGAAAAAAAAATGGCGATCGCTTTGCCGTAAGTCCAAAGGAGAGAGCCAGGGGGGAGGGACTTTGCTGAAACCGCAACAATGGGAATACACAGGTCTTTTTCGCTAATGACGCAGATTGCTTGCAAGACTGTAGCACTTTCCAGAGGGTGAATCCACTTTTTGGGATTTCCCTGGAAGCGCTACAATGAAACGCTTTTAGCGGGACTGTTTCAGGAGTGTGGCAGATTGTGTACGATGTCGTGCATAACTGCATATTAGTAGCGATTACAATTTGCAACCCTTCTGCTACATTAAGCTTGTATGGAATGGAACTAGGTATTGCCTTTGATCTCCAGTTTACATGTGCAGTAGTTACTACTTAAAGGAACCCATCATATATATGAACAGATCAAGTCAATTCATGCAGTCACAGGCTAGAATGCCAAGACTGAGCAAATGAAGTAGTCTAGCTGCAGGCTCTGAGGTTTTATTTTCTCCCAGAGGCCTTACAGTAGAGGACAAATTCTCTGTTAGGGACAAAGCCTGAGATACCTCAATCTTAACTCTAGAACATCTTTCCACTTCCATATATACTTTTGAAACAGAAGGCATAAATGACTGCATTATGGTAGACACATAATTCTGTCTTTGTAACGACAAAAACCAAAAAAGAACAAACTCCATCAATAACAATTGTTGTACTTGGTTATGTGTTATTCATATTTGAGAAGTTCTCTTCATAATAAATTATGGTCGTACAGTGGGTAGAGAGTTCCAAACTGAATAGTTATTTGGTCAGAATTTGTACATGTCCCATAGATGAAAATTTGTCCTTGTTTTTAAATCAGTTAATCCCCAAAAAGAGTACATGTAGGAAATATTTTTCGCTTTCCTGATGTTTGTATAGTTAATCTGTATTGTTACACTGATTAAGTAGAACATCGCTGTATGGAACTAAAGTGATGTCTCTGAAGGCTCAAAAATATATACAAGATTTCCATCCATTTTGCTTTCCCTTTACTGTCTGAGCTCCCCTAGTAATGCGTTTTCTTGTTTCCTGAAAAACTCTGACTGCCTCACCTGCCTGTGGGCTTGGCCCAAGAACCTGAGGGAAGGATTGGGAGCCCCTTTAACTTAACCAATTTAAATGGCACTCAAGGCATTTTGAAACTCTGTGGTGAATTATCCCTTCACAGTCCTTTATCTGTTTACACACCACTTCTAAGCTTTTAATAGGACTTTCAATCACAGACACATTAACAAGGCAAACCATTCCTTGCCAGGATTGCATGATTTTTGCAAACTAGAATAGTTTTCATCTATCAGTATGACTGAGATAGTCCATATTTTGGTCAGTCTACTGGGTGACAGTTCTGCATGAAAGACATGTACCATACTTCAGAGGCATAAAATACATTACATGTGTGTGAATGGGAACGGATTAAGCCCTGGCAAGAACAAGTGATTTTTCTGTAGCTCCCAGCGTACTGGAGAACCCAGCCTAAGTGGAATATTGCAGAATCCCATGGATTCATCTCTCTTTAACAGTTCAACATTAATATAATGTGTTAACCCCTCAAATAGGAGAATAATTCAGCACTTGAATGGACTTTTTAGGAAGCAGTTTTCATGGCAGTTACTTGGCTCTGCTCAAAACAATTTTGTTTTTATTGGCAATTTTATTGCACATACTTTTACAAATGCATACATAAAACCCAGTGAGAAACATAGCAAAGGAAGGCAGAAAGGGTGAGGTGTTGAATGAAAAACCATGACTGATCCTTGCAATCCCAGCAGGCTTCATGGCCTGGGCAGGGATTTGATTTTCTGTCGTTCCAATCCAAGTCAGTGTTGTAGTCACACTGGCTTTGAAGATATCTTGAATCATTTCCAGCTATGGGTGCCCAGTCTCCCACTTTAGTAATCTTCATTGCCTGCTGCCATGCGGAGTAGCAGGGGCTGAATTTTAAAACAAAAAAGTGGATCAAACAGTGTAAAACCTGGTAGTGCACTCCAGGAATTGCTGGAAATGATAGTTTTATCACAGAGGTGTGGTCTCCCCCCCCCCACACTCCATCCCTGCAAGCTCCCAACAGTTGCCAGATGCAGCTTGGCAACCTATTTTCAATCTTACTGTTTTGACTAGTTTTCTCTTTCTGTAATATCTAAAACATAGTTTTCCATCAGCTTTTTGTTTTATTTTTTCCTTTGGCACACTACATGTTAGTCATTTTCCAAAACGACAAACTCCTATCTGATATGTTAGGCATTTAGTATTTTATTGCTTCAGAGAGGTAGGTGCTGGCTCATAAAGCATTTTTGTGAGGACCACGTTGTATAAAGTCTATGGCAAACATTTTTAAGAAGACCCAAAATAGAAACTGTTATGACTGGTTATCAGCTCTTATGGGAACTCCTTAAAGCACTCTCTCACTGAAGTTAGAATGTAAGAAGCTACTAGCCTTTAAGATTTTAGAACTGTGAGCAGTTCATTATGCCCTTAATTGCTTTTCAGATATCAATTTTTTTAGACAGGCAATACAGTTATGGTGTTTTATTTAAACAAACAAGGGAGTCCAGGGTCCAGAGATTAATGTCAAGAAGCTACTCTTCCATGGGTCATGGCAGTGAAGCTTAATACTTCCATTCAAGCTATCCACATCCCTGGGAGCTTAAACATAGAAGCCAACAGACTGAGGAGGACTGGAACATTCTCTCACATGTAGTCCTTAAAGGCAGTGGTCCCCAACCTGCGGTCTGCGGCCTGGTGCCAGGCCGCGAAGGCCAGGGCGCTGGGCCGCGGTTCCCTCTCCCCGCCCCCTGTCCGCAGTAAAAAACTTTCCAGGCCGCAAGCTTGTGGCCCGGGAAGCTTCTTACTGCGGGAGGGGGGGGATAGGGAATCAGGGCCGGGCTGCGCATGTACACATGCGCGCTGTGCGGCCAAATTGCGCATGCGCGGCACTTTCGTGCATGCACGCGTATGTGCAAATGCCGCGCATGCGCGATTCCGGCCACGCAGCACACATGCACGAAACTGCGGCTCGCAGTTGCTTCCTTGTGGGCGGCCTGATGCGTGGGGAGGCGCAAAGCGCCTCCGACGTGTCAGGCCGCCGGCAAGGGAGCCCCTGGCAGCCGCGCAGAGCGCGGCTGCCAGCATCTCCCTGCCCGGCGGGCTGAAGCAGTGAGAGGCGCAAAGCGCCTCTCGCCGCTTCAGGCCGCCCGCGGGGGCTCCCTGCCCGGCGGGCTGACACTGCGAGAGGCGCGAAGCACCTCTTGCCGCTTCAGCCCGCCCGCAAAGGGAACCCCTGGCAGCCGCGCGCTCCCTGCTCAACGGCCTGATGCTGCGAGAGGCGCAAAGCGCCTCTCGCAGAGTCCGCCCACTGACAAACGGAGCCCCGGCAGTCGCACTCCGCGCGAATGCCGGGGGCTCCATGGTCTAGCACCCGCTGCATTTAGTTGCAGCGGGCTTGATTGCTAGTAACATAAATAATCTGAGCAAATACGTTTTTCATCATGAATCTCATTCAAAATAATCCCCATTCTTGAATTGTGAATATTTATCCTAAGTAATTCCGGTAGATAACTATTACATGGTTAGACCTTTACAGCAGTGGTCCCCAACCTGCGGGCAGCGGCCCGGTGCCGGGCCACGGCTCCCTCTCCCCGCCCCCCCCCGCAGTAAAAAACTTCCCAGGCTGCAAGCTTGCGGCCCGGGAAGCTTCTTACTGAGGGAGGGCGGGGAGAGGGAATCAGGGCTGGGCCGCGCATGTACACGCGCAGGCGTGGCCCGATGCCCTGCCGGTCCCCAGCCTCAGAAAGGTTGGGGACCACTGCTTTACAGCATGAAGTTTGTTCACTTACCTATTATTTATTTTTGAAAATGGGAAATCTTTCTTCCTAATGTTAAGCTCTTCAACCAGTTTTATGCAAAGCTGCAGTTTGCCTCACCTGCTGTGATGGTTGCATCTCCATGTTGTTTTATAACTCCAAATGGCTTCCAGCTATTTAAATGCAAGAACAAATTGCATGGCTTCATAGCTGCATATTGAACATAAGCAACCCAGGTTAATATAAATAGCTTTGCAAATTCTTTTCTCTTTCAGCTGTAAACCACTAAAAGCAAATATATTTCACAATGACAGATCTTTGGCTCGAGGCATTCTATAAGAATAACAGCTGCATAAATATTTCAGGTGCCCTAACATATAAATACCACAAATTCAAGATTTGTATATAAATTATCTGCATTGTTTTCTTTTACACCCACTGCAGGTAGTAAGTAGTGCAAGAAATCAAAATTGCTTTCACATGAAAGCCTTGATCTGTTTCCTCAAGCAATGAAGTGGATATTAGCATGTAAATAGTCTGAGATTTCATTGTCTAAAGACCTGTTTAGGCATTGCTCAGAGTGGCTTAGTTGCCACAGCTCCTTAGTTCTTCCCGCTAGCCCCCCCCCTCCTCCCCCTCCATGGCAGAAGTATCTGCACCTCTCCCATATGAAGTTCACTGGATTAGCCTTTTTGCCTCCATACAACTGCATCTGAGGCCTAGGGAAATTCTGCTGCCATTGAACATAATGATATGGATGACTATGCTTACCCTAGGGAAGCTGGGTCATTGGTCCTGACTCACCTGATTATCCACTCTCTGAGGTCAGCTTCCACATCCCTGTGATCTTGATGAAGAGACTGTCACTGCTAAATTACAGAGTGGTACAATTTGTCTTAATGATATAGATGGAATTTCTTATGTTATTGCAGATGTTATGTGAGCAACTAAATATATGACACAACATGAAAATAGGAATGAAGAACATAATGGTAAAATCCAGAATATTTTCATATACTAATCAGTTATGCTGAGGGGATGAGTTTTGCACCCTCTACTTCTCCACTGATGATTGTAACTAATTTTGTCATCACAAATCCAACAGCAAGCTATCTGTTTTCCTTTAATGTTCTGCCAGATTCCAAGTTGAATGCCATACAGACACCTTTTATCGCTTCGTTACTTGGGGCTTTACAGCAGCAGGCAAGATGGGCCTTAAGTGAGAATAGGATAATTTTTTATGTTTACATTTTTTTCTATGTATGTAGCATATATTTATCCCACCTTTTCATCCCCTTTCTCTAGTATATCTTTATCTCACCATTCCTGCAGGCATCTCAAGGCAACATACATTTCCTCCTTTCTCCACTTTATTTTCACAGTATCCCTATGATGTAGGTTAGTCTGAGACAGTCTCCAAGGACACCCTGCATATTTCAGAGCAGAGTCTGGATTCAGAAGACTGATGCACACAGTAAGATCTGTATAGAATCACACGCTGATTTGGAAAGGGATGGAATGATGGCTGAACCTTGTGGAACCCTACCTGGCAAGTCCAATATTATTAAGAGTTAGTTTTCAATGCCAACAGTCTGGTTCCTACCTATAAGGAATGATTGCAGATAGTGTTATGAGTGTCCCTTAATCCGAAATTCTTCAAAATTCTAGATCTAAAATTAGTAAACAAATTCCTTTGACATCTCCAACAAGGTCAACAGGACACTTCTCCTACCTTTAAGTGTCAAACAGGAGTTGGTGTGGTGGACCAAGTCAAAGAGTCTCACACAGGGCACAGCGATTTTGCCAGATCTGGATTTCCAGAACTTCATGGATGCCAGTCTCTTGGGCTGGGGGGCTATCTTGAACCATCAATTGTTTCAGGGTACATGGTCCAAGAGGGAGAAGATTCGACCAATAAATGTTCTGGAACTTCAGCCAATAACGTGTGGCACTAATTCACTTCAGAGAAATGATTTTCCTATCCAACCTGTTAATCAGTATGGACAATATTGCTGTCAGGGCATATCTGAACAGTCAGGAGAGTCCAGGTTGTCAGGTCTCTGCAGGGAAGCCAAACCAATCCTAATACTGTCAGAAGCCAATCCGAGTTCAGTCTGGGCAGAGCACATCAAAGGCACGCTAAACATCCAGGTGGACTGGCTCACCTGCCAACAGATATCTGAAGGGGAATGGGCTTTCAATCCAAGGGTATTCAAATTGTTGACACATCATTTTGGCATTCCCATCATAGATCTGCTTGCTACACACCAGAACTGTCAATTAGATAGGTTCATGTCCAGATACTTTCACCCAGTGGGGGATCAGACAGACGCCCTGATCCCTCATTGGCCTCACGTCCTCTTATATGCCTTCCCTCGATCCCAGAGTTACCATCAGTACTCATACAGATCTGATCCCTTCAAGCAGAAGTGATTCTAGTCACACCCACGTGGCCACACAGACCATGGTATTCGATTATCCAACAGTTAGCCATTGGTCAGCTGTTCTCGTTTCCAGCTGGCTCTCCTGATCCAGGGCCTGATTTGGAATTCTCATCCTCAGTGGTTCAGTTTGACCGTGTGATGATTGAGCGGGAAGTGCTGATGACATAGGATTATTCCTCACAGGTCATTGATATCATCCTGGAATCCAGGACGGCCTCTTGGAGGTGGATGGAGACACCCCCCTCCTCCAGGGTGTGATCACTGCTCAGGGAGTTCCCAGCCAAGATGCCCTCCGCCTCAGAAGTAGAGTGACCATTGATTTTTTGGAAAGGGTCCTTCTCTTCTTAGGTAAGGAGGGTATCTTGCCCCTCCGAAAGATATCTCTGTTCATCCTTATAATCTGTTCTTTGTTCCATGTTAAGGTGTTACGGTTATTAAGTTTGATAGAATTGTTTTAGAGCAGATCTACAGGACTTACTGGCAGTATTGGTTTTTCTTTTTTCTTCTGCTTCTCCTTCCTGAAATTTTCCTACATTTGAAGTTTCTGCTAATTGTGTGAGAGTTTTAAAACTTTTAGTGGAAAGATTTTTCATACAACTCTTGGAATGCCAAACTGGCTTAAAGGTTTTTCCCACAAAGGAAACAGGAAGATGCAGAAGATTTAGTCCTGCTTCCCAGTGTAAATGGTGGGAAAACCCAGCCAAGATGCCCTCCCTTACCTGAGATGAGAAGGACCCTTTTTGGTAATCAATGGTCTGTCTCACCTCTATGACATTGAGGTATAGGTTAAAGAGAAATGCACGGATTCTATTATATGTCCTATATACTTGTCAAAATAGTTTGCAGAAATATTGCTTTTGGATTTTAGAGAATGATCACTAAAGAGGAAGGGTCTAAACTTGCAAGCAATTTCCTCAAAGAGTTCAAAGATATCCATCAGTGTATCTTAGCACAAAGATTAGAAAACACCATATCACAGAATGTATGCTATGTTAGAATGTAGGTGAACAGACCACCTGATCCTTCTTGCTCCCTATTGAACCCCTTTAAGAAGGTCCTGCACCCAAGAAGCAAAGAGATACCCTTAAGGCGCAGTGATCACTTCCAATATTGTTGCCTGTCAAAATACGGGATGTAATATAATAATGATGTTCAGATCAAGATGTAATCTATTGTGATAATACCCTGAGAGAACAAGTATGTATAAGTGCCATGAGAGGAATCATACATAGTTCCATGGAGGCACCGTAGATGTTGGGAGTATTCCTAAATTTCTCAAACCTGACTTGCTCAGGAGATGATTACGAGATAAACTGGGAGGGGTAGCAAACACAACTGAAGACAGCAACAGAATACAGGATGATCTTGATAGACTCGAGAAGTGGGCTCAACTGAATAAAATGAAGTTCAATAGGGACAAATGTAAAGTTCTGCATTTAGGTAGGAAAAACCAAATACACCAATATAAGATGGGGGAGACTTTTCTTGGCAGTAGCATGTGCGAAAAGGATCTAGAAGTCTTAGTAGACGATACATTGAACATGAGTCAGCAGTGTGACTCAGTGGCTAAAAAGGCAAATGGGATTTTGGGCTGTATCAAACGGAGTATTGTGTCCAGATCACAGGAGGTGATGGTACCGCTTTGCTCTGTTTCGGTCTCACTTGGAGTACTGTGTTCAGTTTTGGGCACCCCAGTTGAAAAGGGATGTTGACAAACTGGAACGTGTCCAGAAAAGGGCAACAAAGATAGTGAGGGGTTTGGAGACCAAGACATATGAAGAAAGGTTGGGGGAGCTTGGTCTGTTTAGCATAGAGAAGAGACGACTGAGAGGGGATCTGATAACCATCTTCAAGTATTTAAAAAGGTGCCATATGGAGGATGGAGCAGAATTGTTCTCTCTTGCCCCAGAGGGACAGACCAGAACGAATGGGATGAAATTAATTCAAAAGAAATTCCATCTAAACATCTGGAAGAAGTTCTTGACAGTTAGAGCGGTTTCTCACTGGAACAGGCTTCCTTGGGAGGTGGTAGGTTCTCCATCTTTGGAAATTTTTAAACAGAGGCTAGATAGCCATCTGATGGAGAGGGTGATTCTGTGAAGGCAAAGGAGTGGCAGGTTACAGTAGATGAACGATAGGGATGTGAGTGTCCAGCATAGTGCAGGGGGTTGGACTAGATGACCCATAAGGTCCCTTCCAATTCTATTATTCTATAATTCTATGACCAAAACACATGCTTGCAAAGTGTTCTGGTTATTTATACACTTTGAAGCACCAGAAGAACTGGCACTGGTCCTTGCATTGAAGTCGCCACATAGGGCAATGTGGGAGTTGGGGAACAGGGAGTCTAAAGCATCCAAGGTGGTGTACAGGTTATCCCAGATGAATGTTATCTGGGATTTATTGGTGGAATGTGTGTTCAGAGATCTAGTGTGTTTAACTCTGATCTTCAAGACCTGGATACGATTCTGGATGGCACTCATCAGGACCTAGATGTTAACTTTGAGGTCAACTGAGACAAAGATTACTAGGCCCTACTAGCACAACCTTAGCATATGTTTTAAAAGCAGGAACACCAGATGTCTGGAAGTGCTGTAGAAAAGGGGGGTGTTCTCCTGGGACAAAGTATCCTGCAGAACCAAGATGTCAGATTTTTGCAGAAAAGAAAGTAAGTCATGGATTATATTCCCTTTTCCCATATATTCCCTTTCCAGGAGAGGAGGTATAGCAGTCAGTTGCCCCTTGAGTCTATTCAGTTTGCTGTTGGGTTCCACTTGAATAGATCCATTTTTGAATGAGGGCACAGGAACTGAAGTAGAAGACTTGCTGGTAGGCTTCTACTTTTTGTTTTTGTGTTTTAATTCTTATCATAGGAGTACTAGATGTTATTTGCCATGTAAGTATATTTTTTGCCTCAATGGTCACTAGACAAGAGAGTTTGGTAATTTTGCTCTTAGCAACATACTTCTGAGTCTGAATCTCACTAGCTTTCCATCCTTGCACATTTTTGTACAAATTCAGCAAATTTGATCCAGAAGAGTTGTGCATTTTTCCAAGTCCTTCCCTGATGCAGGTAAACTGAGAAAAAGAGGCATGATCTCAGATTTGGCTGCGTTATAGCAATGCATTTTCATCTTGTATCTCGCTTAAGTGGAAGCAATTTGGAGAACTGATTAATAGTTGATGGTTACATTCTTTGCCTCCTAGATGCAAAGAGGATGAAGTGCTTTGCTTTATGCTTCTTTATCTTTCTGTAGCAGGTTCATCTCCACAGTGCTCTGTGTGCAATTGAAGGTGATTATATAGTATCTGGTTTTCTCTCCTCTTTTTCTCTGTGCTGAATTGCAGTTTTTGTGCAATAAAGTGAATTTATATGTATATGAGCAAAGCGCAGATGCTGCAGAGGAAAGATGCTCACATTTGCGTGAAAGGGCTGACTAAACTACATTGCAGAAAGCTTGTCTTCTACCAAACACATCTCTAGCTCTTTTCCTCATACAGTATGGGCCCTTTAGCCAAGTTGCACTTTAGCATTAATTTGGTTCCTGTGCAAATTGATCTTGTAGTAAATACCATTGCTGGTGTCTGGAAGTTACTACCTTTAAGGTGCCATTGCACTTAAATGCTTTACTTGGCAGAGTCTTAGGACTGGAAAAGTAAAGTGCTATCTGGTCACATCGCATGCTGGTAGATAACTTTGGTGAGAAGAATCAGTGCAGTGTCCCCCAAACAGCTGTTCCAAAACTTGGGCTCACTGGTATTATTAGCATGGCAAATGGTGTTCTGTGTGTACTCCCAGGAAATCTCCAGTCACCACCTGGAGACCAGTTGCAGCTGCATTTTATTTAATGTACATAGATGTCATCCATTTTATTTATGCATTGTTTTGAAGATGCTGCATTTGCTGAAGGTTCAGAGTTCAATCTGACATGTCTTCCTTTGCTTTCTGTGTAGAATGTGACTGTCAATATCATGGGAATCTATTAAATTTCTTTTTGATATAACCAATGATAAACAAATGCTCCCCACCCCCATTCTCAGTAATTCTTTAATAAAATAATTATTTTATCTCCATGAAATGTGGAAAATGGCAGCATTTCTGTTTCTGCAGTATGTTCCACAGTTTGAGAATATTTAATTGTATCCTATTTTTAACCCCCTCCCCAGTTTTTAAAAGTAATTCACTGGCACTAGGATGGAGGATTTATTTTGGAAAAATGACTGATTTAGTTAAAAAACAAACAATAATAATATAGTCAGAGCTTTTCTTTACTTCATCTATGAGCCTTTACAAGCATTACTAAAAAATATAGGATCTTGCTGTTTAGAGAATCACAAGTCTTTTAAAGAAAACTGGTTAGAAATAAACTTCGTTTTTAGTGACTTTGCTCTTAATGTTTTAGTGACATTGCTCTCCCACTGAACATTTGAATGATAATATTAGTTTGAATCTAATAGTTTCCGGGCTAAGTCATTTGTATTCTGAATGTAGAGAACATAGTACATCTTGATTTCACCAGATAAATTATACTTTGCATATACACAGGGGTTTCTACTTGAATTTGAAATATGATAGCTTATTATACATATACAAGTAATGTGAGCAACGAAGAGTGATTATTTCCTAGATGATGAGCACCATTTCGGGGTAGATGTGGGTTGACATCTATAAAAGCTCAATTTAATATTAAAAGCCATGGATTCCTGGCAAAACAGATTCAAATGAGTAGCCATGTTGGTCTGAAGTAGCACAATAAAATCAGAGTCCAGTAGCACCTTTAAGACCAACAAAGATATATTCAAGGCGTGAGCTTTCGAGTGCAAGCACTCTTCGTCGGACTAAGATCTGACCATTGTAACAGTAGGACTATATAAGCAAAAGTTAATCTTGTTACATTAGTAAACTGGGTCACAGCATCCAAACACAGCTTTTGCTTATATGGAGAAGCTTAGCAAGAGCTAACTTTTGAATACTGTCTCACTAGTTGATGTGGATCAGTGGCAAAAGGCTATCCAAACTAAATAAAGTTTCTCTTAAGAATATTGAAAGCTCAACCTCCAGCTGTGGCCTGGAAATGTGGAATTGGAGTACAGAGATCAGTTCCCCAGGGAAAAATGGCTTGTTTTGGAGGAGGGACTCTACAATGATAACTCGTCTCCAGGCTCCTGGAAAAGAAAGGGCTTGCTTGGGAGGGGAGAACTCTGCAGCAGAGAGGTTGTAGGATGGGAGAGGCTGGGACCTGGGGATTTGCTGGAATTGCAGGTCATTTCTAGGTAACAGAAATCAGTCCCCCTGGACAAAAGCCCTGGCTTTGGAGCCCATGGAGGTGCAGGGATGCAAGGTTCCAGGTGGGAAACAGAGAAATGCTGGGTGACAGTAATTGCTAATAACAATAAAATCAAATAATGTATACACTTGTCACAGTTTCTTCCATTTATGAAAATATTTAATTGAAAGCAAAATTTGCTTAAAGAACTAAGCACCTTTAAGTCAATCCATTCTTCAGTTCAGTTCAATATCAGAGTAAATCAAAAACAGTTGTATGTTACGATCAAACATGAAAACATTGGTGGGCTTACAGAGGGTTTCTAAATTACTCCCTCTATGTCAACTTTTCTCAACTTTTTTTTACCATTGAGAAACCCCTGAAATATTCTTTAGGCTTTGTGAAACCCCTGAAGTCTGCCAATGGTCTCAATCTCTTGCTCACTTGCTTGCTCCCCCTCCCCATCCTTTCTTCTGTAACTGCAAACCTTATTTAACCACACAGTCACCTCTCCATGTAGGAAATACCGTAGCGTCTCCCTCCTTGGATTGCTCTGATAGTCCATTGGCCAGAAGGTCCAAATTTAAAGGAAAAGCATTCCATAACAGTCCAGGAGCAAGCCAAAAAAGACTTACAGCATCCTCCTGCAACAACTTCTTCAGCCTGTTCTCTAGCTACATCTCTTTCAGGCAATAGCAATTTGTACAGCTTGGTGTAGTAGTTGACGGCAGCAATTTCTAATGTAGTGAGCTGAATTTGATTCCCTGCTCTTACACATGCTGGGTGACCTTAAGCTAGTCACAGTTCTATTAGACTCACCTCTCAGCCTCACCTACCTCACAGAGGGTCTGTTGTGGGGAGAGGAAGTGAAGACTATTATAAGCCATGCTGAGACTCCTTTGGGCAGTGTAAAGCAGGGTATAAAAATCAACTCTTCTACTGGGTAAGTACTATTGGGAAACAGTGTCTCCCTCCCTCCACATGGCCCCATGGTGCTTTTGTGCCCTATACACTTTCCCCATCTTCCATAGCATTTGGTTTCAAATTTGCTTTGTTGTGATGGTCTTGGAAAGACTGCAGCAATATCAAGGTGGTATCCATATAGAAAGGGAAAGTCTGTATCTTCCCAGTCCCACCCACAACAGAATTATTTTCACTGCTGTAATTGCCTATGATGGCTACCCTCAAAGCATCCCTCCCTTTTCAGATTGCAAATTTTACACTTATTTGCCTTTCCTGGCAAAAAGTTTCCTCCTGATTGGGGCTAAACTATCCTGGCTGAGGGACATAACTTACTCATGAGTAAACATTCCCAAGGCAGGACCCATGATTTACTCATGTGTACAAATTTCCTGGGTAGAGGCTTTTCCTGGCTGGCTGCATGTAATCTGACCTGATTGGCCCTCATTGGCAGAGTGCTCTCCCTATTGGCGGCATACCCAGGAAATGGCCAATCAGATAGGGAGTGAGTTGGTTGTACACTAGTTCAACTTTATAATGTTTAATGATTATAGTGATTATTTCCTCAAACTTCTGTGATGGGGTTTGCTTGGCATCAATAAAAATTAAAAGGTTGGGAACCATTTTTTAAAAATTTTGCTGCCTCATCTTTTCTCTGCAACAAGATTAATGAGGTACAACTGCATTGTTAGCGAAACAAGGAAGTAACAGAAAACAGCTGGTTTGGGGATGGGCTACAATAAACTTGTGAGTTGAGGTTTGGTTCAGTCTGTCAAGGAGCCTAAGCTAAAGGTGTCAGGCCCAGGCTTAATTAATGGTGTTTTGTATAGCAGCCAGGCTGCAGGAGGCATTCAGTCAGTTAGTCTTTATTACATTCCACAAGCCATATAGAGGCAGGAGAAAACCCTGTTATTGAATTAATTATCTACATAAAATCTGTGTGTATATCATTCATCCTAGTGTATCTAACAGCATAAGGTAGGGATGCCAGTACCCACTGCTGCTCACTTGGCAGGTGGTGGGAAACGGCACAAGAAGTGGGGGATATCAGCAACCACACAGCATGCTGTTATGATGTCAGCCTGGAGGATGCCAGGGACCACAGAGTTTTGGTCAAATGCCAGAGTGTGCCCAGTGACACACTGATATCACTTCTGGTGGGCATAGAAAATGACATCAGTGGCAACAGCCCCCTGACAATTCATTGTCCCCACACCCCCCATGCCAGTTGTTATAGGTACCTGACCTTGTGAAAGAGTTGTATGTAATACATTGACTTGATGGAATCATTTTTTGAAACTTTCTGCCTACTCTTCATTAAACATTTTAATTTCAAAATAGATTCCATTGTGTTGACTTTGTTCTTGTATTTCAAAACAAATTACAAAACCACTTACTGTCCATTAACTAAAACAACTAAAATTGGAAGAAAAAATGCATGCATCATGGATTCTGGCATTTGGCTGTAATTCACAGCTACTTAAACTCTATTTGAAGTTCAGCCAAGTATATTATTTAATAAGAAAAAATCTCTACAAATGAGGCAATAGAATAAGTTTAGATGAATGATTATCCTAAATGGGCTTTATAAGGCAATAAAAAACCCTATACCTGCTTCCGCTTCAGATTACTTGAGTTATTCTAATGTTGGTCAAAATGTGGCAATGAAACACATGCTTGGTGACTCCTTTGGCCATGTGGCAGTGTTAGGGTTACCTATGTTTAGGATAGCATCCAGTGAAATTCAAGCGTTTTTCTGGCCCATTGATTTCAACTGGAAATTGTTTAATGCTTGAGTTAAAATTGACTGGTATTAAGTGCTTAATGCTTACTATAGATTGCCATCCAATTTGTAAGTCCTATACAGCAGCGGTCTGCAACCTTCCGGCTGTCGCGGACCGCTGCGACGGAGTGGGGGGAGAGGGCAGCCCGCGCTTCCTTTCCCTGCCCCTCCAGGCCGCCAGCAAATCAGCTGCCAAAGCGGCCGATTAGCTTGCGGCCCGGCAAGCTTCTCTTCCCCCCCCTCCCGAAGCGAGAAGCTTGCCGGGCCGCAAGCTAATTGGCCGCTTTGGCGGCCAATTTGCTTGAGGCCTGGCGAGCTTCTCGCTTCGGGAGGGGGGGCGGGAAGAGGGAGCCGTGGCCCGGCGCCCACTGCTATACAGAATAGTTGGTAGTTTTGTGATTTCCATTTCTGTCTCATGTATGAAACAGATGCAGTGTTGGACTTTATTTCACAATCATTCTCTTGCAATATTCCAATTTCCAGAGTTTCAATTGAGCATCAATAATTTTAAATCTAATTTTGTTATGTAGTGCAGCCTTTCTCAACTTTTTTCCATTCAGAAATCCCTGAAACATTCTTCAGGCTTCGAGAAGCCCCAAAGGTGGCACAATTGTGCATAAGATGGTTGGCAGCATAGCTGTGTACACACCCATCCAGGGCCCCTCCTCTTCCACTACTTCCAGGCCCATCATTGGTTATTTTGAGAGGGGGGTGGGTCAACATGACCACATATGGTCATATTACCCAATAAATGTTTAACAAATTTAAAAAAATTATTAAAGTTAATTAACACCCACCCATTTAGATAACCCTTTGAGGGCATTCAGGAAGCCCTGGTTGAGAAAGCCTGATGTAGTTTGTCCTCCAAATTTTAAGAATTCCCCATGAATCAAGACATCAAGGATCTCAAGCCAAGTTGATAAAATGTGTTCATACTGTGGTTTTAAACAGATAAATAATGTCATTAATGTTGTCTGGGTTGGGAAATACATGTAGATTTGGGTGGAGGAGCCTGAAGAGGGTGGGATTTAGGAAGGGGGCGACTTCAATGGGGTAGGTTGATATAATCCACTTTCATATGCAGCCATTTTCTCCAAGTGATCATTGCCATTTATTCCAGGTAATCTCTGTCACCTAAAGATCATATGGAATGGTGGGAAATCTCCAGCCACCACTGAGTATGGTAACCCTACAAATGACTCTCTGGCTCTATTGCACTTCTGAAAGCTGAGGCATACATTTTTCTGAGTGAGAATTAAAGACACTTCTCATTCACAGAAAATGCATGGGAGTAAGCATTCTGACTAGTTTATGTGAGTAGTTGTTTTGGGCATGTTTCTGGATTCAGAAGTGTGTATCAGAAAGCAGTGACTCATTCTGAGATGAAACATAGCACCTCCTTGGATACGGCTGCACTTCGTGCAGTAACAACAAATGGATGACCCAAACTGGGCCAGCACAGAGATACGGAAGAATTACCTTTTCATAATTGAATCAAGATCAGAACAGTGACTAATACAAACATAAAAAGGGGTTTTTGTTGGTAGGGTTTCTTCATTATTCCATTATATTTATGTTGCCACTTTCATAATCCTTGCTAAAATATCTGCAGACTGTAGGAATGATAATTTTATCCAAATTCATTAGTAAGGTCAGAAAGAAGACAGGAAGTCTTATTCAGGTGTCATTTTTGTACTTACTGCGTCCTTCTAGATGATCCCTTTAATGTTTTTAGTGGTGACAATAAAATATCAAAGAACCCTAATTCTAAAATGCAGTAAAGAGAACTAACAGGGTCCAAGGTCAGATATTCTGCTCTGGCACAAACATTAGTTATTCTCTGCCATGACAACAAGCAGCAATCTGTTGCTAAATATAACACACCATGTCATAAAACCTGTTTAAAATGTATGGTCTTTAATAAAATATTTATATTTCGGCATTAATATTATATGGGGACATTTGCCATCCCATGAAAGAATAGTTTATACCTGCTTGCTGTATATTTTACCTTCTTTTTCAATATATATTAAGATAAGTTGTAGATTATGCTACATTTATCATCTTTGTAAGATAAATCATGTAATGCTGAGTTAAATCCCAGAGATATTAATTTTAATTGTAGTTTCTCAGGGTTCATAGGTTCTTGTAAAGTCATTGGAAAGGGATAATGGAACATGAATATTGCTGCAGCCTATAGAGAGGTTTCACTAGAAAACCTGCTGCAGCAAGGATTGCTTGGTCTGTTCTGTCAAGTGGTGGGAGATGGGGTGGGGAGGGGGAGAGGCCCAGGCTACATCACTGGAGATGTGGCAGTGTCACTTGTGGTGTGCACAGGAAGTGACATTATCACTCTGTGACACCATAGTGATGCTCTGATATTTGGGCTAAAACTCTATGGTTTTGATTACATACCAGAGTATCACCAATGTGATGATGTCACTTCCAGTGCAAGTTGGTATTGACATCACCATTTCAGTGGCAACATAGCCTAGGCTCCCTCCCTTTCCTGGTAGATCTCCTTGCCAGACACTTGATTGGCAGCAGGGGGTGAGGAATGATGGCAAAAGATCCCCTGCCTCCACTGGGGATAGGAGGATGGCAACGCTAGCTGCAGCAGGCTTTCAGATTCCTATGACCAGTGAACTTTCAGGGGGTCAGGACTGGTACTGGGCCCTCAGATAAGCCAATTGCAAGGGCCATTCCGCACCAAGATCTATGTAGCAAATTGGTTGCAAAACGAAAAAACGCCATTTTAAATAGTGGAATTCGTCGTTATGCATACCTGCCTTTGTAGTGGAATCCAGTTGTGTTTCTATTGCTTCCCACAGGTTTCTGGTCTCGGCAAAAATCGCTAGCCAGAAAGCAATATTGCTGAGCTTTGTCCCGCCCCTGGCCGTCAAGCAGCCAATGGGCGGCCGTTATCATGCTCCCCAAAAGCCCCTTTCCCTTTAAGGAAGGTTTAAAAGAAAAAAGAAAAAAACACGTTGCAACGAATCTGCGTTGATTTGTTGCAACGGAGAGACCCATCTAGCTAGCAGGTGATGTTTGAACTGCCGTTTCATCATTGCCACGCTACCCCAAGTGAAAAAAAAATACCCCCCCCCCCGCACGAGTGCGATTTTTGGCCGAAAATAGAGTGAAATAAAGGGAAAATAAACCAGCAAACGGGGCTTTGTGTTGCTTGGTGCTTGGTGACTTAAAACAGCTCTAGGGAGGGACTGCAGCCAGGGAAGCCTCGCTGGGTAAATAAAGGCTCGCCGGTGCGTTGATCTCCGCTCGCTCTGAGAAAAAAAAATGGCGATGGCTTCGCCGGAAGATCAGAGGAGAGAGCCAGGGGGAGCGACTTTGTAGAAACCGCAACAATGGTAACGCACAGAACTTTCCTGCTAGTTTTGCAGATTGGTTGCAAGAGTGTAGCGCTTTCCGGAGGGTGAATCCACTTTTTGGGATTTCCCTGAAAGCGCTACAATGAAGCGCCTTTTGCGGATCGGTTTCAGGAGTGTTGCAGATTGTCAACGACGTTGTGCATAACAGCAAAACAGTAGCGATTTCAATTTGCAACCATTGTGCAATTTTGAACGAGTGCGGAATGGCCCCAGGTTTTGGAGACTTTTAGGCTTCTAGCAATGCAATTCTAAAGAGACCAAAATTTGAGTCCACAGGCACCTTTAAGAGATTTATTCAAGACATGAGCTTTCATGTGCATGCATATGTTGAATAAATCTTTGTTGGTCTTAAATGTGTCATCAAATTTTGTTCTGCTACTTCAAGCCAACACGGCTACCCACCTGACTCAATCTTAAATAGAGTTACTATTTAGTCCAACCCAATGAAATCAGTGGATTACACTGAAAGAGCAGTTCAGCATTATGAGCCAGGAGAAATGGTAGAATCTTTTCCCATGAAGAGAAGGTTGCAAGATTCAGGCTCATAAATGCCTGGAAATTGAATTTAGGGTGGAGAGACACCTTGGTAAGGTATAATGTCGTGCAGCCCACCTTTCAAAGAGCAATTTGTCTCAGGGAGAAGTAAAATAAATGTTTTAAATAATTAATACACAAATAAGCAATGTATATAGTTTGGAAATCAGTGCAATTCTGGGCAATCTCCGTCCCCCACCTAGAGGATGGCAGCCACAGAAGCTGAAGGAGGTGCTGTGAGTTTCTATCCATTATTCTCTCTCACCCTTCCTGCTCCGCAAATGCTATGATTTCTTTAAAGGCTGATGCGTAAATTGAAAAAAAAAGAGATAAGAAATCATCACAAACTGACCTTAAATATTCAATGGGTTCTATGGCTCAGTTATGACAGTACATATAACTATCACCTGACCAAATGGTTCCATGCCTCTCTGCAGTTAACTTCAATCTGATAATTTGATAAAGGCTGATGCGTAAATTGAAAAAAAAAGAGATAAGAAATCATCACAAACTGACCTTAAATATTCAATGGGTTCTATGGCTCAGTTATGACAGTACATATAACTATCACCTGACCAAATGGTTCCATGCCTCTCTGCAGTTAACTTCAATCTGATAATTTGATAAAGGCTGATGCGTAAATTGAAAAAAAAAGAGATAAGAAATCATCACAAACTGACCTTAAATATTCAATGGGTTCTATGGCTCAGTTATGACAGTACATATAACTACCACCTGACCAAATGGTTCCATGCCTCTCTGCAATTAACTTCAATCTGATAATTTACGGCTCAGCTGGCAAGCCCACGCAACAAGCGATTTCTAGAAAGTAGCTCTTTTGACTTTTGAACAGTAATTGATACGCCTTTTGCTGATGTTGAATCATCTACCTCCTACTACATTTTATGGCTAGCCATAAAAGTTATCACAATTGCACACCACAAAATTAGTAATGTTCATAATAAAAACAGGCTGCTATTTTAAATGTTTGCAAAAGGTCAGAGTTAAGTCATTAGCCATATATTGATTGGATAATATAAACCCTCCTTAAAATTATTGTCTTGAGGCAGAAGAGGCAATGGTAATTTTCAAGAAGAATATACGTGTGAAGATGTATGGCATAAATTAATAAATGGAATAGTAAAAATATTGTAATATTAACAAAGCATCTTGGAATCACTGTTCAGCAAACAGAAAGCTATTTGAATACATTTTACAGGTAGAATTCACCCCGTAACATATAGTGTTGAATTAAATTATGTACTGTTTTCCTTCCTTGCAATAAAAAAAATAGAAGTTATGTATTCAGAATAAATGGAGTTTTGTGCTAGACTGGATTGTTTAAAAATGTGCCTGTAACATGAACAAATGAACTATACAAAATCATTTCCAAATATCCCATGTCTGTTTTGTGGCATACAAAATGTATACAACACTCTGTATTCCACCCCAGTCTTCTATGCCCCTGCATTTTTCTGTCTCTGTGCAAACCATATACGGAGAATACTGATTACCAGAATTCCCAGTTACCCTTGAAGAGCGCATACCCCCCACCAATTGTTTCCACTCATACAGCTGAATTGCATTAAATATACTTTACTGAACAGAGAGAGCAACAGCTGAGAATTAAACTTACATTGTGTGGGTATAAGGATGGGGGCTTTGCTGTGGAAAGCACTGTGGTAGGGCATTTGTTTTCCTTCTGTCCATCCCATCCAGTCGATTATAGCCGTATAATGAAAACAGCTGGTTTGGGGTGTGCTTGTCTAAACCACTGTACAGTCAATTAAGATTGCCACTATCTTTGCTCCTCTCCCCCTTAGGGATTCATGAAAGAAGATGGACACATCGCTGTATCTATAAGGGCTAGCCCACATGTTGCAATGTATGTCCACCCTGGGGTCTCACAGCCATATTGAAGCAGATGCAGACATTCAGTGCATATGGAGCCCCCTCCCCAGGTACTGTTTCAGCTCAGGAAAATAGCATGTAAGGAAGGCAGAAATCCCTCCTCCCCCAGGCTATGGTCTCAATCTGAATTTGACCCTTACAGCAGTGGTCCGCAACCTGTTTTAGGCTGCAGACCGGTGAGGGGAGGGTGATCCGGGTGTCGTGCATGCGTGACTGCGCATTGCGCAAACGCGCATGTGCGGCAAGTCTGTGCATGTGCATTTGTGCAATGTGCGGTTGCAAACACGCATACGCTAAACTGCCGCACATGCGCGTTTGCGGCCGCACATGGCACAAACACGCATGTGGGACCTGCCACGCATGCACATTTGCACCAGCGGCTGCGCTTCCCTTTCGCCCCCTCCCGCAAAAAGAAGCTTGCTGGACTACAAGCTAATTGGCCGTTTTAGCGGGCGATTTGCTTGCGGCCTGGGAAGTTTTTCACTACGGGGAGCGGGGAGAGGAAGCCGTGGCCTGGTGGTTGGGGACCACTGCTTTATAGTGCTTTTGAACAGAGATCTGAATGGGACTGCTACAGTATGGTTGCAGATCTCCATGGGAGACTTGTGCACATTGTAACATGTATCTGGCGGTTGAAAGAAGAGTCGTAGACAGAGATCTAGTATGCATGGTGGTGGCTGCACTGGGCTGCCGGTGGTTTCTTGCAGCAGAGCAGCATGCTCTGCTGGTTCCCATTTCCCCATGGGGGACCTTTTACTATGGTGGACCCCATCCGCCTGTAAGGCCCAGCCTGTAAGGGCCGGCAGCGATGTCATGCATAAATGGGAATTAATCCTGCTGCCATGAGACTGCTTGCCCACTGTGCATAATCAGTCTGAAAGACAAAAATGAGGAGAGGCTTGATGCCTTTCAAGGAATTTTTCCTTGAATTTAGATCTAACCTTTCCCGTGTGATCTACACATCATTTGAAAAGGGCTCATGCGGTTGTGTCATCATGTATTTCTTCAGTGACAAAATCTCGTCTCCCTTTTTTGTTTAGTAACATTATGACATATTAACTTTGAGAAAAAGCTGAATGTATTGTGAGGAAACATCATGGTTGCCACCATGGTCGCCACCATGGCCAACGATCATAACAGCATAAAGAAAAGGCTGGATGGGAACAGCATGGTTGTTGTAATTTCAAAGGTCCCGTGGTCCTTTGGTTTCATTTGGTCTCATTCACCAACTGAGAAAATGGCCTGAAAAGATTCCCTCAAAATCCTAATGAAAATACTATTCTGTTTGCAATCATCAAACTGGATACACCAATTCAATAATTATGAAGCACACTAAATGGAAACACTACATATATTGAATATCCGTGATTATCAGATCAATTATACAATTCTAACATGTCTAGATGATTAAAAGACTGAATTGAAACACACTGGGATTGATTATGCACAGGGTGGGTAGCCTGAGGTGGCAGCAGCAGGGCAGCATGCCTAATCCCTGATCATGCATGACACTGCCGCCATGCTGACCCTGGACCGGCACAGCACCCTGGATGGCCCACGGTATGGGAACATGGAAACTCCCGTGTTCCCCACCATACCGCAGGTGCCATCTGCGGCTATTCTGGGCCAGCCCTCTGCAGGGACACCATACACCCCTGTCAGTTCTGCAAAGCCGCAGTTTCCCCATCCCCACCTTGGCAGGAGAGCAGCATGTTGCTCCCCTGCCATTGTGCGGTGGGGACACCCTCCTCCCACTCCTCCCCAGTGCCACTGCCACTGTGCAACACACCGGGCTTTCCTAGCCCTGGCATTGTGCGCGCTTGTATGCTATGCCAGGGCCATTCTCATAAGTGGGAGGATTCCCCCTCCTATGCATACGAGGGAAGCAGCAAGGCATGCCATCCTGCTGCAAGGTCCCAGCAGCAGCGCAGTGTGGCTGCTGCTGTGCATAATTGGTCTAGGAGCTGTCTGGGAAGAGAAGGGGAAGAATGAAGAAACAATATAAATGCAAGGCAACAAAACCTATCAAGTAAAAAAGGAAAGGAAAGGAACATCATGGATGGGTAACTGCACAGAAAAGGCTACATGAAACCTTGCTGCCCGTTTTGTCCCACTGTTATATTGTTACCATTTAACAGTATGGGGGAAATCGTGTCATAATGCAATCAACATTACACTTTAAAAAAATTAGTGGATTGCTCGGGACTACCTGAGTGGGGCAGGAGTTGGGGGTGAAGATGCAACATTGTGACCCGCCACAAGCCGCTTAGGGAGTGGCAGGAAATAAACTGAAAAATAATAATAATAATAATAACACTGATGACACAAAAGGGTAGAAGGAAACAAAAGTCAAAATTGGGAATTCCTCGTTGGAAAATTGTGAGTTCAGAAAAAGTGGATTTGGAAAAGGTAACAGGCACTAATTTCAGATCTACTCCTGGGAAGGCAAAAAGTTAAAAGCTTCAATTATTTAAGAACACCGGTGTAGAGATGTGTACTTGTGTGTAACTGGACTTTGTCAGGCATAGAACATCAGTGCAAAAAACAAGATTAAGACAAGATACCACATTTAAACATAACATAAAATAATAGTTAAGACTACCTAGGTGCCTTTAGGAACTTGAATGTTCCAGTATGTTTTTAGCCACAGAGGTGTGCATCTTCAGAATACAGAGGAAAAAAAACTAGGAAAGGAAAGTATACAGGCTGTGAATACCTGAGAAAAAAAGATGTAATAATTTTGCCTATACAAGCACAAAACCTACCCATGAGGGCCAATGACTGTATTAAATAGACACATCCTATGATGACCTGTATCAGGAGCTACTTGGCTACTATGCCAAGTGCTGCAGGGCATAAATGAAAAACCGCTAATAGTACTGCTGGTGAACAAATCACGCCTAGCCTTAATAAAGGACATTTATAATGTGACTAGGGTCCAAGCCCATTGCATTCAGGAATACAATGGGCACTAGATTAGGCGGTTGGAGTGGAAGAACGCTGCGGATGGTCTCTCCCTCCTCCCAGGCTGGGAATACTGTTATGGAACTCACTGGCAGGATCAGCTCTCACGCGGCAGGGAACTGCAGCCTCCAAGCCTCTGAAGGAAGTGGAAGGAGGAAGGGGTGGTCAGGGGTGAGGGACAGAAAGTGACTGGCTGGTTGCTGGACAGATAGGCAAGCTGGTTGGCGGAGGAGGCACTCAGGAGTGGGACTGCTGCCCCCAAGTGGGTGTTGTGCTGGCACTTAAGCCATGCGACCAGCTCCTCCTCCTAGGCCTTACTAGAAATATTAAGTAGAACAGATGGATGAATGATAAATTCAGGTATTAGATTAGCTGCAAATTTGTAATGCAAAGAGTGAATAGACAGCAGATTCGTTGTGCTTAGCATTTCTATTATTTTTTGAAATAGATGCAAGAAATCAAGGCTAGGGTTGTTCATGGAACTAGAACTGAATTTCAGTATTTGGTGATATATGCAAATCCAATTACATTATTACGCTGATGCTTTGGATCTGTGAAGCATCATTTTTTTCTGTCTCAGGAAGAAGAACTACAAACATTTTTAAAATAAGACTTTTTCAATCTAACCACTTATAAATGTCTTGGTTCATTGTACAAACCTATTAGTTTAGCTATAATTAAATGCTTTAATGCTTTAGATACATTGAATGCTTTTGGCTTTAAAATCCTATCAATCAAGTTAACATTTTAACTCCT
Source organism: Paroedura picta (assembly GCF_049243985.1). NCBI lineage: Eukaryota > Metazoa > Chordata > Lepidosauria > Squamata > Gekkonidae > Paroedura > Paroedura picta. The sequence goes on along the minus strand of NC_135374.1, from coordinate 78,323,522 downwards.
TCTTCTAATCTCTTTTCAATATCATGTTGTAAAAGGAGAACAAAAGCTTTATGTTATTTTATGTTAGCGTATCGGGACTCCGCTCTTCCCTCTCACCCCCCCTAGTTCCATATGTTTGTTGTTCATTATTCATATATTTATATCCTGGTGCAGCAGTTAACCTCTAATAGGGTGTTACACATTCAAATATGAGGAAAGAAAGTCACATTCAGCAACTGCTCCATGCCCTTGGCCTGTGTGGGTTACACAGGGATCCCTTCCAAAATATCAATATCAGAGCCTCCACTGTCCATTTAGCCTGCTAAATAGTTTCTGAGAGGAGGCCCAGAAATACTTATCATGTGGAACAGGAATTACAAGTGGTGAACAACTAGAATAGACTGAGTGTACTGCCCCTCTCTTTCCACCACTATTGGGGCTGTGACTGCAGTCTTGGGCTCATGGTGCAAAAGCTTGGAAGCTGACATCATATTGGCTTGGTGCTTCACATCAGTTTGATGATGCGTTCATCTATCTGCCCTGGTCCTGTTGTACATAACTGTAGCTAATAGGTTTGCATTAGTAAAACTTGCAAGACTCAATTTCTGGCTAATTCGTTTTAACAAATAATTTATACTCTGTCCATAAAAGGAGCCAATATCTTATCTCAAGACATTCAGAAAGGAATATACAATTCTGCACACACTGTTTTAGCTTTCCAGTCAGCATCAGGTAGGGATTGGGGATGTGAGCCTTATCTGTCTGCATCTGTACAAAGCTCTGCAGAGTAGGCCAAAAAGAGAAGGCGACTTGTTCAAGGTAATCCATTGAGCAGATATTGGAACCCTAAATGCAGTTTTCTGTCCTTTCATTTATTAGAGCTTTAAAGGCCTTGCCAGCATTTCTACTAAAACCAGACTACTTTCAGTGTACTCTGATAATCTATGACAACATGAATACTAAGGAAGTAAAACCAAGTACATTTTTGTTAAGTATAGTTATTCATGATTTTATAAACTATGCCTGTTATTCAAGTCTATTAGAAATGTGATTATAGTTTACATCAAAGAAAAAAAGTTAAGCAGCCTTTCAGCCACTTGGTGTTGTTGTTATGTGCGAAGTCGTGTCCGACCCATCGCGACCCCATGGACAATGATCCTCCAGGCCTTCCTGTCCTCTACCATTCCCCGGAGTCCATTTAAGTTTGCACCTACTGCTTCAGTGACTCCATCCAGCCACCTCATTCTCTGTCGTCCCCTTCTTCTTTTGCCCTCGATCGCTCCCAGCATTAGGCTCTTCTCCAGGGAGTCCTTCCTTCTCATGAGGTGGCCAAAGTATTTGAGTTTCATCTTCAGGATCTGGCCTTCTAAAGAGCAGTCAGGGTTGATCTCCTCTAGGACTGACCGGTTTGTTCGCCTTGCAGTCCAAGGGACTCGCAAGAGTCTTCTCCAGCACCAGAGTTCAAAAGCCTCAATTCTTTGACGCTCGGCCTTCCTTATGGTCCAACTCTCGCAGCCATACATTGCAACTGGGAAGACCATAGCCTTGACTAAACGCACTTTTGTTGGCAGGGTGATGTCTCTGCTTTTTAGGATGCTGTCTAGATTTGCCATAGCTTTCCTCCCTAGGAGCAAGCGTCTTTTAATTTCTTTGCTGCAGTCCCCATCTGCAGTGATCTTGGAGCCCAGGAAAATAAAATCTGTCACTATCTCCATTTCTTCCCCATCTATTTGCCAGGAATTGAGAGGGCCGGATGCCATGATCTTTGTTTTCTTGATGTTGAGTTTCAAGCCAACTTTGGCACTCTCCTCCTTCACCCGCATCAACAGGCTCTTTAGTTCCTCTTCACTTTCTGCCATTAGAGTGGTATCATCTGCATATCTGAGGTTGTTGATATTTATCCCTGCAATCTTGATCCCGATTTGTGACTCCTCTAATCCCGCATTTCTCATGATGTGCTCTGCATACAAGTTAAATAGGCAAGGCGACAGTATACAGCCTTGCCGAACTCCTTTCTCAATTTTGAACCAGTCAGTGATTCCATGTTCAGTTCTCACTGTTGCTTCTTGACCTACATATAAATTTCTCAAGAGACAAATAAGATGCTCTGGTATTCCCATCTCTTTAAGAACTTGCCACAATTTGTTGTGCTCCACACAATCAAAGGCTTTAGCATAGTCAATGAAGCAGAAATAGACGTTCTTCTGGTACTCCCTAGCTTTCTCCATGATCCAGCGTATGTTGGCAATTTGATCTCTAGTTCCTCTGCCTCTTCGAAATCCTGCCTGTTGTTCTGGAAGTTCTCGTTCCACATATTGCTGGAGCCTAGCTTGTAGGATTTTGAGCATAACTTTGCTAGCATGAGAAATTAGTGCAATGGTGCGGTAGTTTGAACATTCTTTGGCATTGCCCTTCTTTGGGATTGGAATGTAAACTGACCTTTTCCAATCCTGTGGCCATTGTTGAGTTTTCCAAATTTGCTGGCATATTGAGTGTAGCACTTTTACTGCATCGTCCTTTAAGATTTTGAATAGTTCAACTGGAATGCTGTCACCACCACTAGCTTTATTGTTGCTCAGACTTCCTAAGGCCCATTTGACTTCACATTCCAGGATGTCTGGCTCCAGGTCAGTAACTACCCCACTGTGGTCATCAGGGATGTTAAGCTCGCTCTTGTATAGTTGTTCTGTATAATTTTGCCACCTTTGTTTAATCTCTTCTGCTTCTGTGAGGTCCCTACCATTTTGGTCCCTTATCATACCCAATTTTGCATGAAACGTTCTCTTCATATCTCCAATTTTCTTGAAAAGATCTCTGGTCCTCCCCATTCTATTGTTTTCTTCTATTTGTTTGCACTGTTCATTTAAGAAGGCATTCTTATCTCTTCTAGCTTTTCTCTGGAATTCTGCATTCAGTTGGGTGTATCTTTCTCTTTCTCCCTTGCCTTTCACTTCCCTTCTCTCCTTAGCTATTTGTAAAGCTTCCTCAGACAGCCATTTTGATTTCTTGCATTTCTTTTTCTTTGGGATGGTTTTAGTTGCTACCTCTTGTACAATGTCGTGAACCTCCGTCCATAGTTCTTCAGGCACTCTGTCTATCAGATCTAATTCCTTAAATCTATTTGTCACCTCTACTGTGTATTCGTCGGGGATATGATTTAGTTCATACCTGAGTGGCCTAGTGCTTTTCCCTACTTTCTTCAATTTAAGCCTAAATTTTGCAACAAGAAGCTCATGATCTGAACCACAATCAGCTCCTGGTCTTGTTTTTATTGACTGGATAGAACTTTTCCATCTTTGGCTGCAGAGCACATAGTCAATCTGATTTCTGTGTTGACCGTCTGGTGATGTCCATGTGTAGAGTCGTCTCTTGGGTTGTTGGAAAAGAGTGTTTGCTATGACCATTGTATTCTCTTGACAAAATTCTACCAGCCTGTGCCCTGCTTCATTTTGTACTCCAAGGCCAAACCTGCCTGTTATCCCGGTTATCTTTTGGCTTCCTACTTTAGCATTCCAATCCCCCATGATGATAAGCACATCATTTTTTGGCGTTGCTTCTAGAAGGTGTTGTAGGGCTTCATAGAACTGATCAACTTCATCCTCTTCAGCAGCAGTGGTTGGGGCATAGACCTGGATCACTGTGATGTTGAATGGTTTGCCTTGGATTCGAACTGAGATCATTCTGTCATTTTGGGGATTGTAGCCACTTGGTACATCGCAAAATAGTTTTCAAAAAAAGAAAGTTCTTCAACTATTCGTTTGGCAGCACTTAATTGACTTTATATACTTGAGATCACAGTCCATTGTTCTGTTTTGATTATTGTGAAAGCACAAAAGGAAGAAATGTTGGAATATTTGCAAAAAACTTTGAAGTCCACAGACTAATCTTCTGCCAGTTAGTGAAACTCATTAAAGTTTGCAAAGCCATTATCTTCAATCAAATATATTTTAAATAAGCTCTTTTCTGTTTTTCTTCCCCCTATTGCATAATATAGTTCCGTGGATTTAATCCTTGATTATTTCTTGGGTTTTGTCTTCATCCAAATTTGCTTAAATTATTGTAGGGGGGCTTTTTGGTTTCCTTCCTAATTATTTTTTTTAAACCAAATCTTTTTCTTTTTAAATGGCACATTATATGCAGGAAGGAGTTAATTAATTTTGAGTTTTGGGTATCTGGGAAAGCTGTTTTGGAAGTTCTAGAAAACTCCACATAGGTAGCTCTAAAAACAATAGGGTATGATACAGAATGCTTGTATTTTCTGATTCCTTACTTCTAACATTTTTGAGTCCAACTGTCTACTTCTACAAGTTATGTTTTGTTTGCTTTAAAGGAGGCTTTTTAAATTTTAAAATAAATTTTAGATTTTTCAATATAATGTATCTTTAAAGATTAACAGCAGAAAATACTGTGTGGTACATTTGGTATAGCAGGCATATTTGTCCGAAGCCATTCAAGCCATTGAATGTATCTTTTCCTTCCTGTGCCGCTCTGTCCACAAGGAGTTCTTGCCATTGACCTTTTCCTTCCCATCAGCTATTCTGCTGTGAGCAGCAAACTGTGTTTGCAAGAGGACTGCACTTTTCTAAGGGACTGTCTGGATCAGACCCGAAATATTGTATGTACTAAAATATTCTGTAGTTATAGATTCTATTTTGCAGTAGAACAGCATCACATACTTTGGAGATGGCAGTGATATTATACTATAGTCCCAGGTCTTTCAGTGGATGCTCTGGAATCCTAGACTGGCTATTAATTTTTCATTTATTTATAGTCATGAATGATTAATGCCACCTTCTGCCACCACTGCTGGAGATTTCTAAGGTGAGCAAGATAGGAAAGATGCAGCAGCACACAATCTGGATAGTGAAAATGGTACCCACAGAGAAGTCTGGACAGGGAAGCCAGGCCCATAGGAAAGAGGTAATTTCAAAAACTATAGCCAACCTTGGTTATGAGCGGTTTATTAATATTTAGTTTTGTGCCCCCCCCCCAGCCTTTGTGTGATCTAATACTTCACATGTGACAAAGTGTTAATCCTGCTCCTAGAAGTCAGCAAGCAGTGTGTGTGTGTGTGTGTGGGGGGTGACCTGAAGAGGAAAGGGGGAAGCTTAGAACTGTCATTAATGCAGATGTGCTGCTTGCACAAACACAACCAAGTGTACATTATTTCTGATCAGTTGTTAGCAGCACATAAGATGAAGGCTTACTCTTCTGTTAATGGCATTTTGGTGATTTTGAACATTTATTTGTTGTATTTCCAAATTATATTCTCTTGATTCTTGGAGCTTTGGGAATTTATTTAATCCCCCCCACCAAGAATTTATTCGGTGTACATTAATCCTGATACCCACTTCAAGTTTTGCATGTTTGTCCAGTAATTGCTAGTGTTTCTTTGTGTATCTAAAGCTCATTGCAATGCCTTTGTGGACTCTGCACGTTGATTTTAACAGGATGACCCAAAATTAAATATGGAGGTCTTACATCATTCTCTGGGATTTTAGGGCCATTTCTTTTACATTTTTGCAAGTTATTCATAGGTGCACAGCAGAAAGCGTTTTTTGCTTTTGTTTTGGTGACTGTTGATAAATGTGAACAGAAATATGATGAAACCTCAGGAGGCACTAACGCATTCCAACATTTGGGGGTGGGGTGGGGCTGCAGGTGCAAAACCACACATTATTTTAGCAGACCAGTGTCTTTTATTTATGTATATATTTATTTAAATATTAATATTTATATCTTTAACTCTCCCAAAAGGGCCCAAAGTGGTGTGCAACACTAGAAAAATATGCAATATAAAGAAAGCAATAAATACAGAAAACAGCAAATGTAGACACAGGCTAATCTTGGTTACAGTGGTTGGTTCATCTGAAAGCATAGTCTATGGACTAAGAACGAAAGAACCAAGAAAATGATGGGATATTAAATTTGTTTCATGTGTGTGTGTGTGTGTGTGTGTGTGTGTGGTTTTTAAAAGCTCTTTTAATGTGTTGCAAATTGAATTTTAAGATAGGTGGGGTTCTCTGAAAAGAGACAATAGGTGAGTTTTGCAGGGAAAGAGGAAGGCACAGAGTTCTCTCCAAGGTTAAGTGCCCTTAGACTACTTACCCCAAACTATTAATGCCTTGTTGAGCATAAAGTCTAAGGCAAAACCTGTTCCCTGCCTGAGAAGACAGGAGGAAAATTTTCATTGAGATGAAGATAACATAGATTGCTTAAATACCCTTGAAGTTCATGATTTTAAGCAACATATTTGTAGGGTGGGATTAGGGGCCTCCCAAACATTAATAATAATAATAATAATAATAATAATAATAATAATAATAATAATAATAAAGACACAGCTGACAAGAAAGTTGTAAGAGGACCTGTGACTCGGTGCCCTTGAGAGATTAATGGTCTGATTTGGTATAGGGTAACTTCCTGTTTTGATGACTGAAATAGAATGTGCAAAGCACTTTGAATTCTAAAATAGTGTCCTATAATTTATAAAGGGATAATCAAATACATTATTTTTGTGTACTGCATCTAAAGATGCCTTTTTCTCTGCAAATAATGCATCAGAAGATCAAAATGTGAATCCTCTCAGCAGAGGATGAGAAGCAATCAACAGAAGCTCCTTGTTTCACAGCAGCAATTCACTTAATAAACACGATTATTTGCTTAAATCAAAATCTCCATGGGAGCAGCTATCTGTGATGGCAGCCAATTCAGTATCCCTCCACACTTTGGTTAGTTCTTTTTAGAATGTATTGCAGAGTTCTTGTCAATTGGTGTTGACTCTTTTTACTTAATCTTCTTGCCCTGTGCTTTCTCCATCTTGGACTAGTTGACAGGCACTCCTGGCACCTCATAAATCCAATTATTTGAGAGCTTCCATTTATTTTCTAGAATTCCCACATCCTTTTACTGTTGAAGACCGGAGCACAACAAACTTATTTCTGGCATTGTGAAGTAAATCACACTGTTAGGTAAAAAGTGGAATGAGTAGTGTGGTGCCAGGAGGAATATTTTAGCTTGTCATTCATTTCCCAAAGGCCCCCACCACTGCTAACTTTAGTCTTTCTCAAAAGGAATAGAGAATGAAATGCTTGATGAATAGCCCATATAGACTATCAAAGCATACTTCTTCTGCTTGAAAATAGGGCACTTGCTGTTCATATGTCTGACACAGATTTTCTCTCACCCTCCTTCCCTCCTACAAGTGCAATTTCTCTACAACCTCCATATTTCTCTATGTATGACATAAGAACAAATGAGATTTAAATAGGAGGGCTGAAGGATGAAACTTTATTTCAGTGGTATTTTAAAATGTAGTGTTACAGATAGCATTTGGATTTCCGAGCTCTTTCATGACTTTGAATGGATAATTTCCCTATATAAATATAAAAGACTTTCAGGGGTGACAGGACATTAGTGTTTTGGCACCTGCATCACAATCTTGATTAACAGTTTATTCAGGCAATAACAGTAAACATAAAGAGAACTAAAAATAAGTGATTCTATAGGGGAAGTTATGGGAGTTAAATTAATTGAACTAAGCTACTTATTATTTAATCAAGCCACTGTCTTATTATGGCAAGTGCAATGCTTGCTTCATGAAAGGAATGGCTTTTCAGAGTATGTTGTCATCAAGCAGTAGTTTGTATTAGTGCTTATATAAACTGTCGAATAGATCTGTAAAATATTTTGTCACCATAATTTTGTTTTTCTTTGAGGAAAAAGTGACTGTATAAATCCCACTGCTGAAGCTAATGCCTTTCCCCACACATTCCTCAAGAAGTTAACCAACCCTGGTTGCTGCCCCATTGAGACCCATATGGTATTAACTGATAAATTAGGAGAAAGGATTTAGAAAGTACAATTTATCTCTTAGGCTACCGGTACAGTTTAAATGACACAATGCATGTTTTGTCACTGAAAACATCTCATTTGCCTCTTTTTAAAATCTTTCTTTCAAGATGTACGATCAGGAAGAGCAATCTTATCATAGAGCTTTTATTGGTTTAGGGAAAACATCGTGTTCTATGAGAGATCTTCTGATTCCCCCTTTGAAGATGGAGGGGAACTAATCTTTGAATGGAACTATTTAGTAACCTTCTTAATTATAATTCAGTAAGGAAAATTGACTGTAATTTGAATTTGAAATAAGGTACAGGCATGATTCCATCAACTGAATATTCAATATAGTTTCAAATCAGTCTTACAAATGTTGACTAGTTACACAGTTATTTTACCATTCTCTGTTGCCACTAGCAGTGAAAATGCAGTGGAGGTTTTCATTCTGTTCATCATTAGGACATATCTGATGCTGTCCTTAAGCACATTATCCAGAATGTAAAGAATATTACAGGGGTTTCAAGCCCATCCTCCAGCAGCTGTGCTGGCTTCCAGTTGAATTCTTGATCAGGCTTAAGGGTTTGGTCATCACCTTTAAGGCCCTATGCGGTCTGGGCCCAGTGTACCTAAAGGATCACCTCTCTACCTATACCCCTCAAAGAGCCTTACACTCCCCCAGCTCCAACCTCCTGGTGATCCCTGGACCTGAAGAAGCCCGCTTGACCTCAACCAGGGCCAGAGCTTTCTCCATTCTGGCCCCCACCTGGTGGAACAAGCTCCCAGAGGAGATCAGGGTCCTGATGGAGCTCAAACAATTCCGCAGGGCCTGCAAAAAGGAGCTCCTCCACCAGACATTTGGTTGAGGTCGACCAGTACTCTTTAAATAATCTTTAAGTATTTGAAAGGTTGTCATTTGGAGGAGGGCAGGATGCTGTTCCCATTGGCTGCAGAAGAAAGGACACGCAGTACAACGATATAGGCTAGATATCAGGGGAAAAAATTTCAGTCAGAGTAGTTGAGCAGTGGAATAGGCTGCCTAAGGAGGTGGTGAGCTCCCCCTCAGTGGCAGTCTTCAAGCAAAGGTTGGATACACACTTTTCTTGGATGCTTTAGGATGCTTTGGGCTTATCCTGCGTTTAGTAGGGGTTGGACTAGATGGCCTGTATGGCCCCTTCCATGATTCTATGATTCTATGAGTACCACCACTTCCAAATGGCCCCTCTCAGCCTCCCTCCTCCAATCAGCATTACAGGCTCACCCAACCCTCTGGGCCATCAGTAAGCACTGAGTTATTGTTCTCCCCAATATTCTATTGTTCATAATGTTATAGTTATTATTATGTTATTATTTACTGAGTTATTGGTACAGTTATCTCTGTTTGATATAAACCACCCTGAGCCTTTGGGGAGGGCGATAGAGATAGATAGATAGATAGATAGATAGATAGATAGATAGATAGATAGATAGATAGATAGATAGATAGATAGATAGATAGATAGATAGATAGATAGATAGATAGATAGATAGATAGATAGATAGAGAAAAGTTGACTTGGATGCAGTAATTGAGGAACCCTCTGTAGTTTCTTTGCCCTCTGTAGGTTTTCATGTTTGAATGTAATATACAACTGTTTTTGATTTACTGATATTGTACTGAATTGAAGAGCGTATAGACTGAAAGGTGTTCAGTTCTTTAAGCAAATGTTGCTATCACTTAAATATTTGCATTAAAGGAAGAAACTGTGGCATGTTTATGAATTATTTTATGTTCATTATTGATATTAGCAATTACTGCCACCTAGGATTTCTCTTTGTTTCCCACCTGGAGCCTGGCATCCCTGCACCTCCATGGGATCCAAAGCCAGGGCTTTTCTCCAGGGGGGCTGTTGCCTGGAAATGACCTGCAATTATTACTGGGAGCTCTGCAGATGCAGAGATAAATCCCCTCTTGCAAACAGGTACCCTTTGGACAATTAGACCCATGTGGAAATTAAAGATGCCAGTCTCCAGGTGGGATATGGGGTTCCTGTGAAATTATATTTCCAGACTACAGAGATCAGTTTCCAAGGTACCACCTGGATGTTTTGGAAGGTGATCTTGGCTCAGTCACAGCCTTTTAGAGCTCTTCTCACGTAGCAGTTCTGTCAGAGCTCTTTCATCCCCTCTTTCCTCACAGGATATCTGTTGTGGCGTGAGGAAAGGAAGGCTGTTGCAAGTTGCTTTGAGGTTCCTTTGGGTAGTGAAAAGTGGAATATAAGAACCAATTTTTCTTCTTTGTGTTCGTCACCTTCCTATCATTGTGCTATGCTGCTGAGGCAGCTTATCTGTTGCACTCCTAGACCGTTTATGCACTGGAGGTTTCATGCCAGGCTGAAGTCGTGGCAGGTTGCCCCATTTCTTCCTGCACCCACATGGGGGAGCATTTGGCCTGGTGCGCCTCATCCATCCCCGATTTGTGCTCCTGCACACGAGCTGGAGCAGTGAAGGTCCCAGTGCATAAACGGTCCTAAGGAGTTTATAGTCAGTCCTTGCACTGTTGGGTTAAAAAGGGTCAGTGAGGAATTTCTGTTGCTTCCTAGCACTTTGGTGCTGACAGTCTTTGTATGTTAACTTTGAACACCCAGACTGGCAGCAGACAACTTGGGAAGCAATTGGAGTAAATGCCTGACAGGTGTTTAACCTGCCTTAATTGGCTTTCCAACACATAAAGTTAATGGAATGTCAGAACTTTGGCTTAAGCAGCTGTGTATGTATATGCAGCTTTCAGTTACACTTGAAGCAAGTCTTCTTTGTTGTATTGATAACCTTTAGAATCGGCACTGCGCTCTATGAGAGTTGAGGTCATACTATAGCGTGAGAGGGTCTTTAGTATAAGCACCCTTGTATGTGAACAGGTGTGTCTCATATGGCACACCTTCCTGCATAAGACTGTGCCGTAGGCATTCTCATGAATTTTTTGTTTAAGCTGCAAAGATCTTTTGCACCATTGTTATGAAGTTGCAGACCTTGAACCAAAATATTCTAACTGGGAATTTTAGTCCAAGCAGACAGAATTGGCAGGTTCCACTTATAGCAGTGCTGTAATGACCAACTTTCCAGTGGAGAAACGCTCTGTTTTCCCTTCAGCTTTATGATGGAAGTTAGCAGTGGGAATCAGTCTTTTGTTCTTCAATCTTGCACAGAGGAGATCTCAAAACACTGGGTGGGGAGGGTCAAAATGTGAGGAGCTCTCAATTCACTATTGTGCACCCTGCTGTGTATGATGCTGGCCTGAACTTTTGCAAACGTTGTCCTGCGGTTTGTTGTTCTTTGTTTTCAGAGGGAACTGTGTGTCCATGTGAAAGTCATCTGCATTTGGAGACTTTTAATAGTGTTCCAGCTCCTTGGTGCAAAGCAAGGAAAAGGAAGAGCAGGGAGCCTTTTAAAAGATGCACTCCCTTGCATATTTACATCTGTTCCACATTCTTGTTCAGAATGACTAACAAATATAGAGGTCACTAAGAAAATAATACAAACACTCAGTAGTCAATCAGAAGTAATTAAATAGCACTAGGTAGCAGCTTTCTTCAGGCTTAAGCAGCTGGTTTGGGAGGTGGGGAAGATTAGCCCTGGATGAAAAATTTTGCAGACAAAAGGCAGCACAGCACATACTTTATCTTTTGTCATGTTGTCTTCACCCTGTATTTATAAAATCTTCTGCTCCCACTCAATCCATAACAACCTGTCACCGTACTTTTTTAAGCAGTATGTGTAAAACCAAAACCCTTTCATCTGGAAACTGTGAGCATCACCATGGTACTTCTGAGCCACCTCTGAAAATTGTATCTGAGGATAAAATAAAGTTGGGATCTGTAACCTCCATTCTGCCATGGCTGCTTGCTGGGTGGCCTTGGGCCAGTCACATATCCTCACTCAACCGACTGTGAGGATAAAATGGAGAAGTATGATGTCAGTTGTTTTCGGACCCATTGGGAAGAAAGGCAGAGGAGAAACAAAGTAAAATAAAAAAACTTAGATAAAAATGTTGTGGAAATTGGAAATGGGATGCCCATACGTTTCCATTTCAGAGGGCAGCTTCCTGGCATATATTAGAAACTGTCTACTAGGCAAATAAGATTGTATGATACTAGAGAAATTTATAGTGCAATCCTATGTTTCATTTTCCGTCTTGTAGTACAGCTCCATATTGGAACTGTGTAATCACAAGCCTGCCATGGAAGATTTTTCCAAGCAAGCTGCAATAGCGGGCATTCACACCTTCTAGACCAGGGGTAGTCAAACTGCGGCCCTCCACATGTCCATGGACTACAATTCCCATGAGCTCCTGCCAGCATTCGCGGCTGCCACTCGCTGGCAGGGGCTCATGGGAATTGTAGTCCATGGACATCTGGAGGGCCACAGTTTGACTACCCCTGTTCTAGACTGTGCATGTGTCCACCTTCCAGACAGATGGACTTTGTGTCCTGTGAGTGGAGCAGCCACCTATCCCCAGTTCCATTTTTGCCACCGCAAAGTGAGGATGGGTTCAACCAGCTCTGCTTAGTTCATCATTTCGCTTGATATTATCGTGGCTTCTTAAAGCCATTTTAAAGAAGTGCTGCAAGTGTGGGGCTAACATACTGCACTCAGAGAAGCTTGAACACTGTCTGCTCTGTTTGGAGTCCAGTAGCACCTTTAAGACCAGCAAAGATTTATTCAAGGTGTGAGCTTTTGAGTGCAAGCACTCTTCCTCAGACTATGAACTGCTTGCACTCGAAAGCTCATGCTTTCAATAAATCTTTGTTGGTCTTAAAAGTGCTACTGGGCTCCGATTTTATTGTGCTACTTCAGACCAACACGGCTACCCATTTGAATCTGCTCTGTTTGGGTGAGGCCCATAACATGGCTGCGTGTGAGGATTGCCAAAAGCTCACCCCAAAAGCCAGGTTGGACAGGACCTCCCACTTCAAGGTGGCTTTGTGTGAGAAAGCCCTTTCTGTGGGTCCCGGACTTATCCAGGGAAAAGAAAAGGAAAAGTCTAAGTTGGTTCCTGCTCAGTCAGCAACGTTTATTGGAACTTCTCTGGGTTACAAGGTTGCCTGTGCTTTCCTTCCTAGGAATAGGGGGCTAGCAAGCGGTTCCATGGTGTGACAGTTGGGCTGGAACCAGTGGCAGTCTGCCCACTTCCTATCGAGCCTCGTGGACTTGACAACGGCAGTAGTACCATATGCCAGTTAGTATATGAGAAGATTGCAGGGATGATTCTTCAGTTGATTCAAGCCTGGCAGGCATAGTCCCTTTAAGAGACTTTCAATCCCAAGAGCTGTTATTTGATCCCTGCATTGATGGCTAAGGAATCTGAATCTGTTTTTTCCAGGTGGTCCTAACTAAAGATAGTTATCAAACTAAGCTAGTTGCTTCCATAGGTGATCAGTCAGATGCCATCCTGATAGCATTAAGATGTCCCCACCAACACTGGTACATGCATTTACTCAGACTAATGAGGGGTCAGGTAATAGACCTTCCCCAAACCCCAGACTTGATAGAATTTAGGTAACTGGATCAGGTAGACTGCATGGTTTTACCTAGCAGGATAGAGAGTCTTACTGGACCTGAACCCCTGTCCAGGGGAGAAAGAGAGGTCCTAATTAAGTCGAGGAAGAATTTTACGAAATATACATAGAATCTGAAGTGGGCACACTTTGAGAATTGGGTGAGGGACAGAGGAGTTTGCCCCTTCTCTTGTCCTATAGGGGAGATCCTAGAATACCTAATATCCTTAGCGAAAAAGGGTATTTCAGTAGTGTTAGCTTAAACACATCTGGCAATGCTAGTAGCTTTCCACACAGAAGTCTAAGAGGTTTCGATCTTCACACACAAACTAGCTCAGCACTCTATTTATTTATTAATTAAATTTATATACCACTCTCCCCAAAGGCTCAGGGCAGTTCTTGAAGGGCTTAATGAACATGTTGCCATTGAAATCTAGGGTAGTCCGTAATGGTCTTTATTGGTGGTCCTATTGGCTCTCTTGGGTCGACTGTTTTAACCTATGGCCCTAGCCACCTTGGAGATCCTAACATGGTGGCCTTCTTGGTGGATATCACCTCTCCTAGGTGGATGGGGGAGCTAGCTGCATTAAGGATTGATTTTCCCATACCTCCAATTTTTCCTGGAAAGGATGGTGTTGCATCCTGGTGTGGGCTCTTGCCCAAAGGTTATGTCTAAATTCTTTATTTCCCAAGAAATTAACCTACCAGTTTATTTTCCTCAAGCCTCCTCTCAGTGGGAAAGGAGACTCCGCTATTTAGTTTTGAAGCAGGCTTTGCTATATTATTTAGACTAAATGAAACGGTTTAGGAAAACATGGTCTTTTTTGTCATTGGGGTCCATGGAAGGGCAAAGTAGCAGCATCAGAGTCAATAGCCAGATGGGTGCTAGCAGCTGTTAGCACCACTTACAGAGTATTGTACCTCCTGTGCCCCTTAGAGGTGAAGGCTAAGTCGTTACGAGCCAAGGCCACATTCACTTCATTCCTTTGCCAGGTGCCTTTGGAAGAGATTTGAAGAGCAGTGACTGGGCCTTCCAAATAGGTGTTTATCAAACATTATACCCTGGACCTGCAGGAAAGAAAGGAAGCCCAATTTGGAAAGGGAATTCTACAGTCCCTTTCCAACTAGGGAGCTCCCCACCTCCAAAGGTCCCAATGTAGGGCTGCACTACAAGATGGAAAATGAAAACAGGGTTGCACTTACCTGTCAATGTTGTTCATTGACGTCTTGTGTGCAGACATTCTCACAACCAACCCTGCTTCAAGTTCCATGGATTCAGACTGGAGGAAGCTATGCGGCAGTATCCAGGAACCAGAGAAAGGGGAGTGCTCTGCCCATAGGACACATGGTGCGTCCAGCAGGAAGGCAGATGCATGCATAGTCTGGAGGATGTGAGCAAAAGTCTTCTGCGGCGGGCCTGTGCATGTGCAATCCCAAAGAGTGTCTGCATACAAGAGATCAATGAACAACAGGCCAGTTCTCCATTTTGGTGGGGTTAAATTTGAGTAATTCTGCACAGGATTGTATTGTTAATGCTTAGAGAAAAAAGATGATGAAAAATTCTACCTCTAACAAAATAAACAAAAGAATTACTAATCATATATTCTTTGTTAGTATCATTATACATGTGTTTAAAATTTGAAGATTATTTATTGACTGCCATATACGAAAGCTAGTGTTTTATTCAATACCACGTTCTTCACTGTCATAAACACAACGTTCCACATTAGATGTTGCTGTGAATAATCTTAAAACAAAATCTTACTATATTCTACAAAGGTGAATGAAGAAGAAAAATGGTTTTCCTCTTTTTTCATTTATGTTCTGTATTATAATAGGCCTCTATACTAACTTTAATCTAATATAGACAGTGCAGGGCTGATGATGACCATTGTCCTGAGCGTATTCTGAACATGTCATGCTCAATCACCTGACGTTTTGGCTAATGTACTGTTTGTTGGTTGTAAATCTTTTTTAAAGGAACAGTTCAAATTTATCAAAGCAACTATGGATTCATACAATTACACTACTTGCTTGCAGGATTAGAATGCTTCCCCAGTTTTCCTCCTAACTGCTAGCACCTCTAGCTTTATTTATTAAAGGGCTCATAGTAAAACAGAAGAATAGCTATTTGAGGTAGATTTTTAGACTTCCTATTTTTGTGTCTTTGTGTACTTTCATTGTCTGCCCGTGATCCCAGCTAATATTCCATCCAGTTCTTGTTATAGCTTCTGAAACAGAGGACATCAAAAATGAAAACTGACCTCACAGATGCAAAAATAAGGCAGCGTGCTTTGTTTGAAATTTGCCATTTTAAAAATGAATCAGATTGTACAGGTGCAATGAATGGATTAACTGCAAGGAATTATCTAGTTAGTATAATTTAATGACATGATCATGATTTAACTTTAAGAAATTCTGTATGCATGGGTTAATTTAATGACATAATCACTGTGCCAGAAGATTTTACCTGTTCTCTAAAGCTGTTTTATCTCAAACTAGTCAAAATCAGTTAACTGAGGGGGGGGGGGAATAATTGCTGAAAGTAATCAGCTGTTTGACATGGTGTTATGCCAGGTGATTTTCGCCAGGGAATAACGATGAATTTGAATCTGCTAAATTGCCCTGGCTTTAGCCTCTCCCCTCCGATAATGGTGATTGCCCTCTTCTGGGAACTCTAGCAAAGGCAGCCTCATGGATTGCTTATCAGCTCCTGAAGCTTTTTATAACATAGGCATTCCAGTAAATAAAATAGAGGCTACTAAATATTCTATGGTGACCAGATTTTAACATTGGTAAAGTGGGACACCATTGACCGGGGGGATTCTTGATTAAAAATTTGGTCTATATGGAGCAACAAAATTTTTCATAGAACGCATAGAATGCAAAAACAGTATTGTAATATTTGCCAGGTGCTCCCAGATGTCCCTCCAAAAGCGGGACAATCTAGTCACCTTAAAATATTCTAAACTAAATAGTTAAATAATCCAACTAAATAGTTAACTGTTCTAAATAACAATTTTTTGGGGGGGCTGTTCTGGGGAAATAATGGCTCCTCATCCTAATTCTCTAAATTGCCAATCTTTAAAGTAGACTTATTCACATTGTTTTTCAATACATGGTAGTATGTGACTGTAGCATAAACCTGCAATTGAAATGTGGGTATGTTAACTTCTTTATACAATTAAGGCCTTATTTCTAACTTAATTCCAGGCTTTTGCAAGGTTCTGTTGTTTCAAAACACTGGACACGACAAGTTAACAAGGTTCTTGTAGAGGCTGTCATGTGACTGAAATTTGAGTACTGGTATTTTAGGTTTAAACAAAGCCATCAGATAACAGCTATTATTTATCAATAAGTATACGTTGTTTATTTGTTTAAGATATTTACGTGCTGCCTCTTCAGAGTCTGTGAAAATATATCTGGGAATAGACATGTAAATGTAAAATCACCACTGAATTTGCTGCCAAGGAAATGTTTTTAAAGGAGATTTTAAGGATACATCATTTAAATCTGGAAGCAACTGGTTGCTATACATCAAATACCCTATATACTCGCAAATAAGCCTAGTTTTTCAGCACCCTTTTTCACACTGTAAAAGCCCTCCTTGGCTTATACGCGGGTATGTAGGCCAATTGAAATAAAAACCTGCTCCAACCAGCCAATCAGTGATCTGGCAGCTTGTAGGACATCAGTGGTTTGACTGGGGGACTCTGATCTTTTTTTCCCTTTTGTCTTCAATTCTTCCTCTTCTTAATCACGTCTTCCAAACTATTCTTTTGGTTTCTGTGGATGAAAAGCGAGGTACAAAATCCAGCAGCTATTCATCCTCTTGACTTTTCTGTATTTGTTGGGTGGAGGCTGGATGGGAGAGCCTGTGATGATGGAGCATTTCCCACCCTCGGCTTATATGCGAGTGAATAAGTTTGCCCAGATTTTTTGGTAAAATTAGGTGCCTCGGCTTATATGCGGGTCGGCTTATATGCGAGTATATGGAGTTGGAGGAAGATAACTGCTGCATTGGTAACTTACCTGCATTCCTTTGCTCTCTACAAGAATTATCTGTTCTTTTCTCAAAATATTTTTTTAAAATAAATCTAAACATATTAGCTGTTCAACTGCATCCCACTCATGGCAACTTCCTCTCCACCTTCCAAATGCCCGAAAAGTCAGAATTGTTGATTTTTAAGAAGTGAAAAGAAAATAGGAAATCTGTTGAAACCCTGTCTAATAATTAGAATTTTTCCTGCACAGATTTATGGCTTCAGCTTTCCTAGTGACAATAAAGATAAAATACAATGAAACAGGATTTTATTTCTTTATATTTATTTTATATCACATCCTTCTTCTGTCATAGAACTCAAGACAGCTTATTCCCAGTGGTCTGCCATTCCTCCTCTGCCAAACGTGTACCTATTATGGCTTCAGCAATATGGTTGTGTATATGAGATCTGGCCTCTTGAAACATGTATGCCTGCAATGCACTTTTTTCCTTGCTTGGAACATGAAGCTGGAAATGGGAAAGTATGTGGGATGTGAGGGAGAGTATGCCCAGGTGGTTTGATTAACAGCTGTTGAAGACTGGCATTTCCTGTCAGGATTGTTTTGAGTTTCCCTGGTCTGTTGGCAGTTGCCTCTTGTTCGGAAGCCTTTTATTATATCATTTGTTTTTGTATAGTATAAGAAAGGTACAAGACAAATACTCATTCATGAAACATTTTTCTCAGTTGGCAACTTTATGTACATTCCACATGCATTTAATTTCAGAATTAGAAGAAGAAAAAGAGTTGTTTTTATGCTCCGCTTTTTACTGCCCAAAGGAGTCTCAAAGCAGCCTATAACTGCTTTCCCTTCCTCTCCCCCCAACAGACACCCTGGGAGGTACGTGAGGCTGAGGGAGCCCTGACATTACTGCATGGTAATAACAGCACCGTCATACTGTGACAAGCCCAAGGCCATTCAGCAGGAAGCAACCACTCTTAACCACTATACCATGCTGGCTCTCTAAAAGAGCAGCACATTGGAATCCCTTTGTGTACTTTGCATTCTTTGTTCAACAACCTTTAAAATTTGCCTGTGCCATAACACTGGCTGGAGACAATGCATTTACATCAATGTGATGCAGGGCTGTGATTTCCTAGATATGTATAGTAAAGGTAAAGGTAAAGGTATCCCCTGTGCAAGCACCGGGTCACGTGTGACCCTTGGGGTGATGCCCTCTAGCGTTTTCATGGCAGACTCAATACGGGGTGGTTTGCCAGTGCCTTCCCCAGTCATTACCATTTACCCCCCAGCAAGCTGGGTACTCATTTTACCGACCTCGGAAGGATGGAAGGCTGAGTCAACCTTGAGCTGGCTGCTGGGATTGAACTCCCAGCCTCATGGTCAGAGCTTCAGATAGCATGTCGCTGCCTTACCATTCTGCGCCACAAAAGGCTCATTGTATAGCTGTAGCTAAACACAACTTGTCTTAATTAAGGTTTGTCATGATATCTGAATTCACAAAGTACAGGTTGTTGATTAATGCCATAGTCCTACGTTTCATGGCTTTCTGGCTACAGAGATGAAAGTATGGGGAGAATGTCTCCCGTGCTGGGCAGTGGGAAGCATCACAAAAGTAGCCAAATACATCTTGCTGATAAATTCTGGCTTATGGAACATTGGTCATACATTGATGTCTTGAGACTTGAAACTAGAAAAATGCTTTGTAGGATGAGAGGCCCTTCATATTCTAGACCCAGGGGGTCACCAACCCCCGATCCACTGCCTAGTGCCGGGCCGCGAAGGCCATGGTACCGGGCGGCCGTGCTGACCTCCCCCCGCCCACAGCGAGAAGGAAGGGAAGAGGCAGGCGCGGCCGCCGGCATGCCGGAGACGCAAACGGACATGTACGCAGTTGCTGCACATGCACGTTGGCACCCCCTTGTGGCAAAAACGCGCATGTGCGCAGTTACCGCGTGTGTGCTTTAGCGCCACCTGGTGGTGAAAACGCGCATGCGCTGCAATTGTGCGTGCACGTTTGCACAACACCCCGGGCTGTTGGCTCTCCCCTCACTCCGGAGGCAGTCCCTGACCTGAGAAAGGATGGGGACCACTATTCTAGACCACTTGAAAAAAACAGAACCCATTCTCTGGTCGATACATAGAATATATTGAACTGAATGAAAAGATGAATTCTTACTTTACACTAATGAATTTTCTTTGTTTTAGTCACAGGACCAAGTCTTCAGGCTGGCCTCCCCCTTCAGGAACCTGGAGCTTGAACCAGGGATCTTCCTATGGATGGGAGATGACGGCAAACAGAGATGGGAGAGACTACTTCATCAAGTGAGTAGATGAGCTTTACGCATAGATAACATTTAGGTCCATGCATTCATCATGAATATGTGCTGGTTTCAAATATCTCAGTTAAAAGGGGGTATCATCTTATGTCCATTCATTCAATTTTGTTGAACCTTTATCCAAAATTGAAAATGCAAATTCAATGAAAAACAATAATAATTAATGTAATATTACAAAATAATAGTGTGATCCTAAGAACACTTTCTTGGGTGTAAGCCCCATTGAACATACCTAAGTAAGATGCCAAAAAGAATTAGAATTGTTTTCTAAATTATAGTAATCTTAGATCAGAATTTCCCCCTTTTCTGGTAACCTGTCCCAGCTAAGAAATTCATTTACATATACGATTAATATTTCTCTTAAGAAAAAATTAATAGGCTGAAAATACTTTCACAGTGAAAATACTCTTCACACATTTACGGATTCCCTACTGCCTTTGAGACAAGAAACTACATTTTAAAAAAGGAAAGTCCAGGGATATCTGCTTAGGTTTAGGTTTTGTTGAAACCATTGGGGCTTATTTTCTAATAATGGATATTACTTGATTAAAGTTATGCATGTGAAGCCAATGGGATTAAGGATATAGAACAGAATATCTGGATGCTATTGATTGACTGCTGAAAACACTTTGGATTCTTGATTTTGACCTAACATGGAACCCTACGGTATACTTCTGGAAGATGGTGTTATAAAATGGCTTATGGAAATGCAGTGTCTGCCACTATGATACACAATGTGCTGATAATGAGACTCTATGAAATTCCATGAGCTCAGAATGATAGAAAATCAGTAACCCTACATGTTGATTTAATAGTCAGTGTGATGTTTCTATTTTTGTTGTGTTCCTTGCGTAAGTGTGAGACTGCAGTCTCTACTTTTCTGTGACCATGAAATAATTCAAAATAGAAAAAGGAAAAAGAACATTTGAGCACAAAGTAGTGTATCTTTCCATTGAGTTAACCAACTATCAGCTGCTGTTATGCAGCAAATGGCGACTATACCTGCCAGCAACTGTCAGAAACCAGGATGTGCCCCTCATGAGGCGCTGTGGTGTATCTTTGTTGTTGTTTTCTGTGGCTAAAAACTACATGACAAGAAGTGGCTATTTGGAAGTGGTTTGTGAGGAAGAAAAATGCAGGTTTCTAGTATAGAAGTCAGGCTGGTCTGGTGCTTCTAGAAAAGGGTTTAGTGGTGTCTGATGATTTAATGATTTCCCTTTCACTTGTTCCATCGCTGTTTGCTTCAGAGCACAAAGTGTACCAGCTTTAGAAAGTACAAGCTGGAGATCTGTGAGAGGACAGAAATCCTGTCCCGCCCATGCTGGCTTCCAGTTTACCACCCCATTGTCTCTTGCCAGCCTGGTAACACTTTCTCTTCCGTCTCCACTCCCTCCCTTCAGCACTTTCTGTCACTCCCCCCCCCCCCCAGCCATCTCTTTATCCCCAACCTTCTGGCTGCACAGATCACCTCTGCTCAGTTCAGGGGTGGAAGGAAACATGGCTAGAGCAAGAGGACTATCCTGAGCACTTTTTCTTCCTTTCTACTCCAGCTGCTTCCCCCTGCCCTGTTGCTTTTCTTCCTTTCACCCTTCCACATCCTATAACTCAGGGGCAGTCAACCTGTGGTCCTCCAGATGTCCATGGACTACAATTCCCATGAGCCCCTGCCAGCATTTGCTGGCAGGGGCTCATGGGAATTGTAGTCCATGGACATCTGGAGGACCACAGGTTGACTACCCCTGGTATAACTGCTATCTTTCCTTCCCTACCACAGCTGTACTTACTTACCTGCCTGCATTGCTGCTTCCTCTCTTCCCTACTGACTCGTCATCCACAGTGCTCCCCCCGGCTTACTTGCTGGCTTACTTGCTGACACCACCTCCTGCCTGGTTCACTGGGCTTCATATGACCTTTGGGCCTTAGAGCAAACCCACTCCCCAAAATCTTACAGCATCTAAACCATCAAGAGCTTTTGTGACAAGAGCTTTTGTGAATTAGAGCCCACTAAGATGTAATTTGTAGCTTCTTTGAAGATTTATGAGAATGAATTTTATAATCCTTATATAGCCAAAATACTTCACTGTACACAATTTGTGATAAATACCTGATCTGCATAATGATGTGCATATAAAGCCCTGTGTGTCTGAGACAGGATCCTCACTTACTAGCACAGTAGCCCACCGTTTGCCTAATACTGCTCTCTGCAGCACAGCAATGCTCCAGAGGGTTTTTATTTCCTATGGCACCAGTGGTTATCATTTTTGCTCACAATGGTTAGTTAATGCTGCCTTGTGCTGTTAAGTATCTTGAAGAAGTAATGCACCAACCCAAGCTCTCATTTTGGACATTTCCTCAGAGAATCACAGAGTGGGATTTTCTAATACGCACGGGAAGAATAAAATATAAGCTGGCTGAGGAATCAGGACTGGAAGTAGCCATGCCAGACTAAATAAGGTTTTTTTTACCCCCTATTGAAAATTGTATAAATATGTTATTTACATGTGTATAATTTACCTCTGAAGATCTGTCATCCCAAAATGCATTAGGTCTAGGTCTTTAAAAAAATTGCCCTGACGTTCTGACTTTCAGAAGCCGTGGATCGGCGGGGAGGGGGGGCTGGGAACGGTGTCCCCAGGGCCCGCTGAGCGCGCCTGCCGCCTTGCTGGGTGTGCTGACCAGCCACGGCGGTAGCAGCAGGGGGCCCTTCAAAGCCGTTCTTAGGAATCTAAAAGAACTAGATTTGCACAAGATATTGTACAAGCAGAATTGTGCTAAGTCCATTTAGGTTTCTGCTTGCAGATCCAAGCCTTTGAAAGGAAAACTGCATTTTTTTTTGTTAAGGTCTGTTCGTAACTTGAGAATGAGGGTACTCTGGTTTTGCTGTTAATTTCTTAGTCAGTGCTCTTGATATATATAGCCAAATCAAACAAGTTCTGTTTATGACAACAAGCTTCCAATGAAACAAGCTTCCAATGAAAACAAAAGCACCACTAGAATGCTAATCTCAGGTGTGTCATTGCTAGAATGTATAGCTAGCTATTATTTATGTTTTTACACATAGCCCATTCTTTTTCATAGTCCTCTGGCACGGACAAATAGCTTAGGGAGGTTCACTGTCTTGCTTCATGGCAGGCTTTGCAAATACTCGAAACATTTTTGGGTTTTCATGTGCTGTAATGCCAGAAATTGCTTGCATTATCTGTTTTTATTATTGACATGACTAGCAAAGTAGCCCGTTGTAATTTAAAATACAATGGGCCCTAGGCTCCTCTCCCCCTGCCTGGGAAGGCCTGGAGAGGAAGGCCTCCAACCATCCCTGTCCAGCTTTATTTATGGTACAAATTTTTATTGATTTGGAATATTTAATTCATTTTTTTATTGGAATGATTTGTTTTTACTGTTTTCTTGTAAGTGGATGGGCCCTTGCATTGAGTAAATAGATGGGACTTTGTCTTGAGCCTCCCTCCCCCCCTCGCGGCGTGCGCTTGCTGCGCCGGGAGCGATGGGCCGCCTCCCGGTGCAGCGAGCACCACGCTGCAGGGGGGAGACACAGGCCTCCCTCTGCGGGAGGGGGAGGTCCCCGGGCCTCTCTCCCCCCCCCCCGGCCCCCAGCCCAAAAAAGGTTGAGGGCCACTGATTTACTGGACAGTTCCCCCAGGTCCCTCAGATGTGTGAAATGACAAAGAGTTAAGAAGTGTACTGAGGGATAAAGGAGGAGTGAGGATGAAGGGAAGAATAACCAGAAGATTGCATTAAGTTGCAGAAGAAAGAACTACAGCTCTTATAAAATACAGTTGTAGGAGCCTTGTTACAACATAGAGCATGGATCCTGCATTATATAACTAACCTGTCACCCAGTGACAGCCCCCTCTCCTCTGCTGTGGGAGCTTCTGTGTGATGGCAAGTCCAGGAGTCCCACATGGGCATCCATCACTGTATGGTTCTCTTACCACTTGAGTGTTACAGCTGTGTTCCAGCCATCTAGTTGACCATAATGCAGATGCCTCCCCAAAACCCCTTGTGAGGATCTCCAGTCCAGGGTAACCAAGCACACAGGCTCTGTCTCACCTAAACTGGATGTGGCCCTATTCCCAAACTGCCTGTGAAAAGCTGTGACAAGCATGAAACAGAAATCACCTACCAGCCACATATCAAGCATTACCCCAAAATGCAAAAGCCGAGAGGGGGTGGCTGGGGAAGCAGCAGCTGGCTGATGTGGTAGACATAAGCCCCAGCTCCCTCATAGCTGGAGAGGTGAACCAGAGTCAAAACTTTGGATTCCAGGTTCATGACTGGACACCCTGTCCCTCACTTTGTTGGCCTGGCAACCATTCACCACAACCCTTGGCAACTGCTGAAGAACCAATGGGGAAGCAAGGTTTCCGAGTGAAGTCC
Source organism: Paroedura picta (assembly GCF_049243985.1). Taxonomy (NCBI): domain Eukaryota; kingdom Metazoa; phylum Chordata; class Lepidosauria; order Squamata; family Gekkonidae; genus Paroedura; species Paroedura picta. Next base: position 78,299,438 of record NC_135374.1, on the reverse strand, counting down.
AGAGCTGTCATATAGAATCATAGAATCATAGAATCATAGAATCATTAGTTGGAAGGGGCCATACAGGCCATCTAGTCCAACCCCCTGCTCAACGCAGGATTAGCCCTAAGCATCCTAAAGCATCCAAGAAAAGTGTGTATCCAACCTTTGCTTGAAGACTTGCAGTGAGGGGGAGCTCACCACCTCCTTAGGCAGCCTATTCCACTGCTGAACTACTCTGACTGTGAAAAACTTTTTCCTGATATCTAGCCTATATCGTTGTACTTGAAGTTTAAACCCATTACTGCGTGTCCTCTCCTCTGCAGCCAGCAGAAACAGCATCCTGCCCTCCTCCAAGTGACAACCTTTCAAATATTTAAAGAGGGCTATCATGTCCCCTCTCAACCTCCTTTTCTCCAGGCAGAACATTCCCAAGTCCCTCAACCTATCTTCATAGGGCTTGGTCCCTTGGCCCCAGATCATCTTTGTTGCTCTCCTCTGTACCCTTTCAATTTTATCTACGTCCTTCTTGAAGTGAGGCCTCCAGAACTGCACACAGTACTCCAGGTGTGGTCTGACCAGTGCCGTATACAATGGGACTATGACATCTTGTGATTTTGATGTGATGCCTCTGTTGATACAGCCCAAAATGGCATTTGCCTTTTTTACCCTGCATCACACTGCCTGCTCATGTTTAGTTTACAATCCACAAGTACCCCAAGGTCTCGTTCACACACAGTGCTACCTAGAAGCGTATCCCCCATCCAGTAGGCATGCTTTTCATTTTTCTGACCCAGATGCAGAAGTTTACACTCATCTTTATTAAATTGCATCTTGTTCTCATTTGCCCATTTTTCCATTGTGTTCAGATCTCGTTGAACTCTGTCTCTATCTTCTGGAGTATTTGCCAGTCCTCCCAATTTGGTGTCATCTGCAAACTTGATGAGTAGTCCCTCCACCCCCTCATCTAGATCATTAATAAATATGTTAAAAAGTACCGGGCCGAGCACCGAGCCCTGAGGTACCCCGCTACTCACCTATCTCCAGTCTGATGAAACACCATTGACAACAACCCTTTGAGTGCGGTTCTCTAACCAATTCCCTATCCACCTAACTATCTGAAAATCCAGATTGCAGTCCTTCAACTTATCCATCAGAACATCATGGGGAACCTTGTCAAAAGCTTTACTAAAATCCAAGTAAATGACATCAACCGAATTTCCCCGATCCAGCAAACCTGTTACTTGGTCAAAAAAAGAAACTAGGTTGGTCTGGCAGGACCTGTTGGAGACAAATCCATGCTGACTTCCTTGGATCACCAAATTGTCCTCCAGATGTTTGCAGATCGCTCCCTTTAATATCTGCTCCATTATCTTCCCCACAACAGAGGTCAGACTCACTGGTCTGTAGTTTCCTGGGTCATCCTTCCTCCCTTTTTTGTAGATCGGAATAACGTTTGCTCTTTTCCAGTCCTCCGGGACATCTCCAGTCCTTAAAGAGGTTCCAAAGATGATGGACAAGGGCTGTGCAAGTTCTCTGGAAAGTTCTTTGAGTACTCTCGGGTGCATTTCATCTGGACCAGGGGATTTGAACTCATCCAGTGCAGCTAAATGCCTCTCGACAACCTCTCTATCCATGTTAACCTGCCACCCAGACACTATCCTTTGGCTACAGCCATCTCTAGATGTGCCTAAACACTTTGACCTGTGGGAAAAAACTGATGTAAAATAGGCACTAAGCCTTTCTGCTTTCTCTGCATCTTTCGTTAGAGTTTGTCCATCTGCACCCAACAGTGGACCTATTGCCTCCTTGACTTTACGTTTGCTCCTCACATAACTGAAAAATCTTTTCTTGTTACAATGGGCTTCCCTGGCCAATCTTAGCTCACTCTCAGCTTTGGCCTTTCTGATGATTGATCTACAGTGCCTAGTAACCTGTAGGTACTCTTCTTTAGAGCTCTGTCCTTCCTTCCATTTCCTGAACATTTTCCTTTTCTTTCTTAGTTCCTCTTGAAGTTCTCTGTTCATCCAAATAGGCTTCTTAGAGCTCCTGCAGTGTTTTCGTATTTCTGGAATAGTCATTGATTGAGCATGCAATAGCTCTTGTTTGAGTAGCGCCCACCCTTCACATGCTCCCTTCCCTTCCAGCATTCTCGTCCATGGTATGACACTCATCATGTCTCTGAGTTTATTAAAGTTTGCCCTACGAAAATCCGACATCCGCGTCTGGCTACAAGCTTCCTTGGCTCCCCATCTCAAAAGGAATTCTATGAGGACATGGTCACTTCCCCCTAGGGTCCCCACCTCCTTCACCTCATCCACCAACTCTTGCCTGTTGGTCAGTATTAAGTCCAGTATGGCTGAACCTCTTGTGGGTTCATCTACCATTTGATAAATGAAATTGTCAGCCAGGCAGGTCAGAAACTTGCATGACTGAGCTTCGCAGAGTTAGTTTCCCAGCACACATCTGGGAAATTGAAGTCACCCATGATGACAAGTCTCTATATCTCTAGAACATTTCCTCAGTCCTTTCCCGCTTCTGACTGCAGCTGCTGCAGGCAAAGCTTTGGACCTGTGACCCCCCTATTAAACTCCAGGCAAATGCCAAAACTAAGCTATCCTCTGCAAAACTTGTACTGTTATTCTTTAAGAGAAATAGAGATTCTGGCCACTTGGCCTCCCCTTCTCTTACCTTTTGGTGAAACTCATACCAAAGTATAATTTTATAATTTTATTGCAAAGCTAAGATGATGTTTCAAAAAAATTTTTCTGTCCCCCATGTCAAGATTGGCTGCTGGAACAGGAGCCATGCTCAGGTGTCTTCAGAAAGGATGTGCTTCTAACTCTGGATACGCTGTCAATCTCAGAGCCTTGCAAAGCTCTTATTATGTTCCCTCACAACTGCTGCTTTGAGCCTTCAAGAAAAGGCTTACATTGAGCTGTCTGAAGGTCCCTGGCCACTAGCACCAAGCCATGTCTTCCCTCAGCAACACTCAGGGCCGTTCCGCACTCGTTCAAAATAGCACAATGGTTACAAATTGAAATCGCTACAGTTTTGCCATTATGCACAACGTCGTTGACAATCTGCAACACTCCTGAAACCGATCCGCAAAAAGCACTTCGTTGTAGCGCTTTCAGGGAAATCCCCAAAAGTGGATTCACCCTCCAGAAAGCGCTACACTCCTGGAACCAATCTGCAACACTAGCGGAAAAGTTCTGTGCGTTACCATTGTTGCGGTTTCTGCAAAGTCCCTCCCCCTGGCTCTCTCCTCTGATCTTCCGGCGAAGCGATCGCCATTTTTTTTTCTCCGAGCGAGCGGAGATCAACGCACCGGCAAGCCTTCATTTACCCAGCGAGGCTTCCCCGGCTGCAGTCCCTCTGTTTAAAGTCACCAAGCACAAGCAACACAGAGGCCCATTTGCTGGTTTATTTTCCCTTTATTTTTCACACTGTTTTCGGGCGAAAATCGCGCCTGTGAGGGGGGGGGGATTTTTTTTTCACTCGGGGGGAGCGTGGCAACGATGAAACGGCAGCTTAAACACCACCTGCTAGCTTGATGGGTCTCTCCGTTGCAATGAATCAACGCAGATTCTTTGCAACGTTTTTTTTTTTTTGAAACCTTCCTTAAAGGGAAAGGGGCTGTTTGGGAGCATGATAACGGCCGCCCATTGGCTGCTTGACGGCCAGGGGCGGGACACAGCTTGGCAATATTGCTTCCTGGCAAAGTGCTTACCAGCGATTTTTGCCGAGACCGGAAACCTGTGGGAAACGATAGAAACGCAACTGGATTCCACTACAAAGACAGGTATGCATAATGACGAATTCCACTATTTACAATAGCGATTTTTCGTTCCGCAACCAATTTGCAACATGAATCCCGGTGCGGAATGGCCCTCAGTAAAAGTCTGCTGGTTCATAGCACCTCATCAGAAATGATTGCTGCTGATGGGCCGAGTACTTCACTATTACCTACTGAATTAGACCTCCTTGGATCTACCCACAGGGGGTAAGATAAAGATGCTGAGGGAACAGGGAATAGGGGTCTCTCCACTGACACCAGGGGGTGTTTTTAGTTATACCACCTATTTTACAGCCATAGGGTTATGGGGTGAGATCAGCATAATACCTGTGTTGCGGTGCTGGCATAGATTTACTAGGCTCATTCCACTGGCATACCTATGTACCATCAAGTCACAGCCAATTTATGGTGACTCTAGGAAAGGGTTTTCAGGACATGAAAGAAAAAGAGGCACTATGTCTACTAGTACAGTACAACACTACTATCCTAATTTACTCAGCAGCTGCAACTCAGCTGCAATACAATTGTGTAGATTGGTGTGTGTATGTGTGGTTTGTTGAAAGAAAATTTCAGTAACTTTAATGATTCGTTCTATTGCATTTGTTTTTATATGCCTTTTGCACAAACCTGAATTATGAATAGTATAAGGGCATTTCTGCACATCAGTTTAAAAAGTGTTACACCAGCTGAATGGCTAATTTCTGTTGTGCTTCCAAGTCCGTCCTCACCTTTTTTGCTATCTCGTCTTCGTCTGTGCATTTTTGCGTGTCTCATCCTCCACAACTGCTGCTGGAAATGGTGGAAGAGAGCAACGTGTTGTGCTTCCACCTGTCAATCAATGCGGGCAGCCAATCCCCTTTCTCCATATTTTAAAGGTCTCGCGATGCCCACTAATTCTTTTGAAAAATGCATACTTCTCCATTGAAATGTCAATGCATAGAATCACAGATGCAGAGTGTGTTTATAATGCCACTCCTTATGGAATCATGACTCCATTGAGACATTTAATAATTAATATCGTCCCTGATTTGGGGGCAGGAGAAACTTTTGAGAGGCAAGATTTGTGTTACAACTTTAAAAAAAATATATTTTATGGCATCACCTTCATGCTTCTCCACCTATTAATTGCTCCAGGAAATTTGCTATTTTAAAAAAGGAATTCCCATCCCCGGGAACAAGGGAGAGGGAGGCGGGTACAAAGGTGGGATGAGGGAAGCACCTTTAGTATGTTTTTGTCTCCATAACTTCCCTCTGCTGGTTGCCTGCTGGTTGCTCTTCGGTAACTAGTGCTAAATAGGTTGGTGAATCCACTTTATGTGATTCCCCAACTAGCACTTTAAAATTGAGGATGTAGCCGGCCAGTTAGTGCCCAGATGCTGGATGTTGGCGATGTCATATGGAGGGGCCGGAATATAACGACTACATTAGGTATGCATTTAACTACATTTAACGGGTGTGGAAATGCCCTAAAATTCTTAAGAAATTTAGCATGTAAAGTAAGAAACCAGCTGAAGAGAATAGTTCAGATATTCTCAGAATTCCGCTATCAGCGTGAGCTGAACAATTTTATTCAAAATGAAAGGGATTGAAGTGTTTCCCCATATCTTTGGACGTCAGAGTATTTTTATCTGACAAAGGGAGTAATTATCTTGCATTACAGAGGAGAACAAGGCAAACAGATACCTAAAGATGCTTCTAAAGGGAGATTAGTCAGTTTTCCATAATTAAAAAACCCAGATTGTTTGGACACAGATAGCATGCATACTCCTTAATATGAGAAATCCAAAAGAACAGGGATATTTGTGCTCTCTCCTTTCATCTCAGATGTATTTCATTCTTCATGTTTGCATTTTACAACTCAAGTTCCGAGCGTCTACATTATTTCAGTTCCCCATGGATACATTTTAATATAGGAAAAATAGCATTGGTTACAGCCCTGTGCCCTGTGCGGTATACTGAAATCTATTACCTGCACTGTGGTTAAGCACATGTGTAAGTAAGTGCAGCACTGCGTCTGTTAGAGCGTGGTATGAATATTAACGCTTGGGTCACTGAAGGCTGATTTAAACAACAGTCCTAATAGAGTCCACCAAGAAGTGCTTACCTGCATAAATTTTCAATGCACTGGGTACAACATTTACATCTTTCCCATCTGCATGATGGCTCAGATTACAGTTGGGCCATTTATCTCTGGTTTAGAACTGCTGTTTGCCTTCAGACTAGCATCTAAGGCCTTTTAAATTACAATGGCAACATGAAAAGTCCCCCCTCCCCACTGGCTTCTCTTTAAATGACTCCATGGAGAGTAATTCTGACTTTCCAAATGTGCTTTGTGATTAAGTTTGGCTCCAAGCCCTGAATTAGCCCAATTTATGGAGAGTAGCTAGGAACTGGGGATAGAGCAAGACAAGCAGCCACCACTGTTGTTCTTTATAATACAGAAGATTAAATGAACCAGTGCCCTGACCAGAATGGCCCAGAATACCCTTATCTCATCAGCTCTCAGAAGTTAAGTTGAGTTGGCATTGGTTACTACTTGGATGGGAGACCACCAGGAAGTCCACCTCTACTTATCTCATGTCTTGAAAACCCAATGAGAGAGAGAGTCAGTTTGGTGTAGTGGTTAGGAGTACGGACCTCTAATCTGGCATGCCGGGTTTGATTCTGCACTCCCCCACATGCAGCCAGCTCAATGACCTTGGGCTCGCCACGGCACTGGTAAAACTGTTCTGACCCAGCAGTGATATCAGGGCTCTCTCAGCCTCACCCTCCTCACAGGGTGTTTGTTGTGGGGAGAGGAACGGGAAGGCGACTGTAAGCCGCTTTGAGCCTCCTTCGGGTAGAGAAAAGCAGCATATAAGAACTAACTCTTCTTCTATGATTCACTATATGCTGACTGCAATTTGATGACACTTTACACACACACAAACCAACCAGCCTGGCATATAAGTAACTAATGAGTGTAGCAAAAAGGAAGGTGGAATGGTTAAGCAGGACCCTTTCAAAAGGTCTCTGCTGATGCAGAAAACAGGCTACAGCAAAGATAACGTCTAGTTAGAATAATCAGTACTGATGGGTTCCACTTTTCACTATTTGACTGCGTTGAGAGGCTTAAAAGAAAACAACCTTCTACTAAAGCAATTATTGCTTTTTTAAACTGAAGGTGGTATACAGTAATTCTTCAAAAACAAAGGGCATTTAAAACAGCCACAATGAACAGTATATATTAACACATTGTAGTGATACCACAGTTTGAATTCTCTTTGTTTTCATACAACTTGATCTACCTGTCATTCTGGCTCATACCCACTTCAGAAATGTAAGTAATATTATTTTTATTTATTTTTTATTTTTTATTGGATTTATAGACCACCATTCTTGGCCCAGCCAGCTTGTGGCAGTTTACATAAAATATAAAACATATTTAAACAAAAAAAATAAAACAATCCAGTCAATAGCGGCACAGTCAATAACCGAACTCCCCTGCGGACTTCTGCTTTTGCTGCTGTCGGTCATTGTTGCTCCAGTCGATGATCCCAGGAGATATTAGCTTGGAGGGGGCCGCAATGTCAAACAGACCTACCACTGCAGGTCAGTATTTTACCAAAGGTAACCATAAATGCAAGTTCTAGGTAATTGGCAATTTAGATTTGAACCGATGGATTTGTACAATAACATCTCTCAAGTCATTGCACTCTCTGAAAAATTGCTTTGGCATCAGACTCACTATAAATAGTAGTTGCTAAACGCAGTCTGTTACAATATGATGGATGACAGCTCTGCCGAAAAGCCATTTTGCAACCATTGGAGAGCAGCTGCAGAAAATTTATTTTCTCATTTATTTATGGGAAGAAATGGTCAAGAAAACAATTTTCTTCCATGAGCCCCCTCCCTACCCACACACTCACTCACAATCTTATTAAATTGAAACTGCTAAATTGGGCTATAAATGTATGGGCAAAAGGTTCATTGTTCAGCAATATTTTATTGGCATTTTTGAGGTTTACGCCAATTGGACAAATAAGAACTGCAAATACCAAGTCACTGAATCTCATTCATGTTTGCATACTTTCATCTTCTCCTTGTCCATTATAATCCCGCTTGCCACCTCTAGTTCTGTCTTAGTTTAACCTTCTTTTTGAGGTATTATGATCACCACAGCTTGGGCTGATTCTCATTGGTAGTCTCCACAATGTGAAAATGTATAAGGCACTTTCTTCTGTAAATAAGGTAAAGCAATTCAGTTCAGACAGTCATTAGAGAGATAAAAGGACTGTCTCAAGGGGAAGTTATATCTGTAACCGCTCTTTGAGTGATAACATATTTGGTTAAGGGCCTTGGGGGTGGAGAGTGGGTGAGTGCAAGGTGAGAGTGGTCTGGGTGAGAGTGGCCTGGGCGCAAAGCGCCTTCAGATTGGGCCCTCACTCGGGAGATATAGCTTTGCACCTCCCGACCCACCCTCCACCCCCCCCATAGGGAGCATCAGCCACAAGCCGGTAAGCTGCAGCCTCCGTGGGGGAGGGAAGGGGCCTAGGGGAAGCTGCAGCTTTGGTGGGGGGGAGGGGGCTGGGGAGGGCTTCCCCGGACCCGCAGAGTGCACCCGCTGCCTCCCTGGGGCGCTGGATGTGCTTGGTGCCGGGGGGGGGACCTTTCAAAGCCCATTCTTATGAACAGGCTTTGAAACCTAGCCATTCCATAATCTTAAACCTAAGCAACATATTAATGATTTTAATGAAATAAAATTGGACACTGCAGTTGGACCCTACACAGGTTAACATTATCTAACCCCTGCTTCTAACACGTGTGGCTCCTTTGTGGTCTGTTAAGCTTACCTACCCAGGCTGAGCCTGCTATGCAAGTTATCCCAGGCATGCCATCCTGGTTATGCTACTAGCACAGGCAACACTGGTAGCTTCTATAGGCAATAGAAAGTCACAGACAGAATATTTTTATTGACATAATTCAATATCTAAAATAGTGACAAATACGACCCCAATGCATGTCAGAATAGAAAGTCAGAAGCCAAGGGAGTGTTTAGTGGGGCATATGTAGGAACTGTATTAATCATTCCATTGTGGAACTGAGGACAGTTTCTAGTCTCAGTCCTGGCTTTTAGGAATATTGGATGTGTTCCCCTGAAGAGACCAAAGACACCCCAACCGGAGTCCATCTGGGCATTTAAAACCATGGTATATACACACCTCAGTTTCACTAATCCCTCTAAATAAAATCTTGTTTGCTTTGCTTTGGCTTGGGTAACCTGCCTCTTACTTTGCAATGTTAAAGAAGCTTGGCGTGTGATCAGTGAAATGAAGGAGTCCATCAAAATAATACAAAGGCAACTTTTTCTGTGCTGAACTATTTCAAACTGTGGGGATTGAGGGAAGTTCATGTCTGCCACAAAACAAAAATGTCCATTCTGAATTAGCACATTCAGAAAAACAATTGGCTGGTATTCTTTTCCCTATTTGTATTTTAAATCTCAAGGAATCTATATTGTTGCCATATTTTTTCTTACCCTTACCCCAAGGATCTCAGAGTGGGGTACAGTATCTTCCATATTTATCTGCATAAGACGACCCAGATCTGCAGGTCCCACCCTCAAGATGGGAACCCTACAGGTTGGTTAGGCTTAGAAAAGGTATCTGGCTAGGGGCTGAGTGAGGACTTAAACTTCTTTCACATCTGCAATGAGATTATAACACACTACCCTTTTTTTAGTGCTGGCTTTCACTTGCTATTTCAAAATGTCTTTGAATCCTGCCCTCAGTACTTAAGAAACAGCTTTCCATACAGCAGGGTGAAAGAGTAGAAATGCTAGTCTAAAGTTCCCATGAACATGCAGAGTTCATTCTCTAACTCCTTGCATTCCAACTGGAGGGTTTTTTTATATATGGGGAAGCATTCAAAATCTCCTGCTTCCGTTTGAAATTGTTCTGAAGTTTGTTTCAGCTGCAACAGCAAAACTGCATTCAATCTGTGTTCAGACAATATTAGAAAGGACAGGTCTTCTGTTCATGAGCCCACCACTTCATAATAATCAAGTAGAAACCTGCTTTCAATAATAAAGAGAACAATATTGACATGCTAATTAGATTAGCTTTTTTTAATACAATACATTACTTAGCAATTATATTGTTTTTGCTGTGTTAGGATAGTCTGACTAGAATTGCATTAAAATTCTTGGTAAATATTACAGAATCCATCTTGTTGCTTTTGAAAATTTGTAGGACTCATGATTTATTCTGTACATAAATAATTGTGGGAAATCGATAATTAAAAAGTCACAGCTCTTTGCATTAGATGTGGTGAGAGAGTCCTGATATGAAGGCTTTGCAATGGGGATGCTTTTTCTTTCATAGACCGTTTATGCACTGGGAACTTCACTGCCCCAGCTCCTGTGCAGGAACACAAATCGGAGGCGGATGAGGTACACCAAATGCTCCCTTATGTGGGTACAGGAAGAGGTGGGGCAACCTACCACGACTAAAACTCCAACCTGCAGCCCGGCATCAAACCTCCAGTGCATAAACGGTCATAGTGATCAGTGACAAGGAAGGTGGGTACCACCTGTGTGTTCATCAGAGTCCAGTATTCAGAAGGATTAAGCAAACTGTAGAGGCACATCAGTCAGCTATAACCTGTTTGCTCATTTATATTCAGAAGAGTGGAGACGAATAGCTAATTTTGCTGCAGAGTTTTTGCCTGCTATGAATCATAAGCACACTTTCACTTTGCACATTGGAAAGCCTGATCAAAGCATTCCTTCACACCCTTTACGCTGGTGAATGAGGATTAATTGTTCTTCCTTCTGCTTCATTCTTCACCTTGATCCTCTAACCTGCAGGCAGTTAAAAGAAAAGATACCAGCATTTGCAACTTTACACTCTGACTTAGAAAGTCAATTAAGTGCTTCCAGGATGGCTAACACAGTTCTTGTTATATCTAAAACACTAGCGGGTGGAAATAACCTGAAGAATGAGCCCAGTAAGCCAAAGGAGCCTAAAATGCCTGGGAACACAATCCAAGTGTGGATATCAGTTCATTGCATTGCATTCTAAAGAATTTATCTGATGAGCAATTAAAATAAAATAAAATAAAATAAAATAAAATGGGAGGATCGGCTTGCCAGTGCACATGAAGGGCTTGAGCCCTTTGGTGTGGAACCTTAGCAATCCTCTTTTCTGCCCTTACTGTAGACTTCCACCAATCCTACCTTTGTGTGTGTGCCTGAATTATCTCGGTTTCTAAGTGGAGTTTGTGTAGGTGTGTGTTATGGAATAAGTAATATCACAGCACCAGCTTATCCCTCTCTCCTGGTATGATCTTTAGGGCCCCTTCATGGACGTGTGTGAACACACAAAAGCTTACACCTTGAATGGAACTTTGTTGGTCTAAAAGGTGCCCCTGGACTCAAAAACATTCTGCTGCTCCATATTCTGTGCTTTTCAAGAGTTTTTTTCCATTCTCCCTCTGTTTTTGTTTATGCTTCAATCTCCACTTATTCTACTACTATTGTCTGCTATTTATTAAACAGTAGCACTGTACTCTAGTTTTTCTTCCTCATCCTTGACTTAGCTTTCTATAGTAAAGCTGTATGGTTTGTTACATAAGCACTTAAGGTTTAAAAAGCAAATCCATAAGTCTGCGCAGTTATTACTGCTCATTCATATAGTGTCATTGCTGAGAACCATCTTCCCTGAAGGCTTTGCTGAATAGGTATGAGCATTTTACTCAATTAGGGCAGTTTGCTCATTCTGACAAAAATAGGTATACTGTGGAACCTCCGACAACCTTTGTATGCTAAAACATTTCTAGTATAAAGATAAAACATATTTATGGACTCTTGTATGTACTCTGAGATATCTGCTGTATTTTATTTATAAGCATCTCCACAAAGTGTATTTGTTCAATTTGAAATTTATCTTGAGGTCCCTGCCATATATTACAGCAAAAGCCTTATTTCAGTGCAGGTGATTGTTCAAATCTCATACATGCAGGTAGATATATAGCAGTACTTTCCCTTGTCTTCACAGTTAGATATGTTCATTCAATAAAGCTAGCCACTGATCAATTCATCGGAGAATAATTCAGTGCCAGAAATGTGAAATAAATAATTTATCATATGGCAGCATGAAATAGTTTCTCATGGACAAAAAGCCATAATAATTTGTCTCGCCATTGAAGAAAAAGCAGTAAACAGTTAACACTTTGTTATGACTATAAATGAATGCAAATGATAATGGAACGTGTTTTTTTTAATACATTGATAAAATTAAGAGTGTTATGAGTTTTTGAGAAGCAGTTTAAAATCTTTGTGAATGCACAGATAAATAATGGGCTGAAAGCCAAATTCTACATTGTATATATTATGCCCGTGTTTTGCAGGCCCCGCAGAACTGAGATTGATCAGGGCCCTGCCTGAGCTGTTGCTGACTCAACCAATCACAGGACCGTAGTCAACAAGTTAATGTTGAAATTGCTATATGAAAATGTTATTGGAATTGAGAGTTACTATTGTTATACTTAATTGTATTTACTTGATGTTATTATATTATGCAGTACTCATTCCCATGTTCTATGTGAACTGTCCTGAGCTGCAAGGGTTCAATTCAAGATTCAGATCACATATCCTAGTTTGATTTTGACTGCAGTATGGATAAGATAATGAGCAGTTAATCTCTGTACCATTTCTCTGTGGTCCAACTGATATCTTTCTCAACACTGTACTCTGTAAGAAAGTTTAAATGCATCACCATGCTTTTTGAGTGCCCACATTGCTTGGGATCAAGCTAGCTAGTGGGCAAGTAATAATATAGCAATCAAACTCGTGTTGCCCCAAAATTAAGCAGTAATAGCAAACTATCTTTCACTACTACTGGTTGCTATGGCTTCAACAACAAAAGATACTTACACCTAGTTCAGTTCTGCTTGGACAAGTTCCACAGTAGGGGTGGAAATACGCAACTCAAACTAACTAAGATTCCGAATAGCCAGATCTGATCAGTTACCATTTTAATGTAATTTACTGTAAATTTTTACGGTCAAGTATGTATCTGGCACTGGTCAAGATCAATGGTCAACTGTACGAAACATTTAATGCTAAATTAGAGTTAATAAGGAGGAATACAATTTAATCAGAGCATAGTAAATTATTAAAGTTTCTGAAATTAAGCATGTAATGTAAGAACCAACATACATAATCACTAAATATTAATTAAATTTCAACGTATTATTCTACCAATTATGCTATTCCTTTCTGTTTGAACTTCACAATACAAATGAGACATCTGAAAACCATTATACATAAATCATTCACATATCTCATCAAAATTAAATTATTACATTATTATTGAGGTAATACAAAACTTTTCCACTTTTACTGTTCAAAATGTAACTCATGCAGGATCTGTAATAAAATATAATTTTCGAAATAGAACTCATGTACCCCTGTAGACATATAAAGGGTATCTGAAATGTAACAAAATCCAAAACTCAGCTTTTAACTGTAAGGAATATCATAAGACCATTTACTTTTAATTTAATTGTAAAGAAAATTATACTGCATGAATGGATCATCTGTAATATACCTTTATCTTCCACATGGCTTTTGCTCTTACTTCAAAAATTCGAAACAAATACTTGGCCAACACTTTTTTCCATTAGAATTTTAACAGACCCTATAGAATTATGGTTTGTCAGTCAGTATATCTCTCAAGATCCATTTTGTACCAGTTGTTTACATTAACTTAAATAGTAAAGTTCATAGACTCAGTTTTGTAGTTAATATGTAGATTAGCCATCTCCAGGTTGGAACATTCCTGGAGATTTGAGGATGGACGCTAGGGAAGGTGGGTTTTGTGGAGGGGAGAGATTTGAGAAGGGTCATTGAAAGTAGCTGTTTTCTGCAGGGGAAATTATTGTTTTAGCCTGGAGATCAATTAGAATTTGTGGAGATCTCCATTCCCCACCTTATAAAGGAGTAACTGCTGATGTATTCAGCAGTTCTGCATTTAAGTACTTTCTGCTATTTTACAGAGCGATTTCAGCACACAAACTGCTGTGTATGTTGGCTTGCTGCTGAGCTTTCTAAGGCTAGCTGAATGGCAGCTCTAGCTGTGTCAAATCAGAAAGTGGAAATCAGCTGTACCATAGGGGTTAAGAGCTAAAGCCAGACGCATTTTGAGAGTAAATAAAGACAATACAGTATCGTGCTTTTTGAAAAGGCCAGCATCTTAGTAGTTCTTTGAGCACTTTGGCAAAATGATATTTAAATGCTTAAAAAATACCCTCAGGTTTATTATTTATCAACATATCTGCAATTAGTATATATGATATGTACAGTCAAGAGAAAACTGCTTGATTACTACTTCTTACAGGTCTTTTTTCCAGTTTAATTCTCTACCAAATGAGACATCAGTTCACTGGTAGCATTGTTTGCCCTAGTAGGATACTCATCTACGAAGCACATGTTTATCCTGCCAGGGCAAATAGCAAAGTCAGGAGCCCAATTCCTATTGAGTAAGTGATTGTTGATTTCCAGTGTCTCCTTTAGCTTTTCCCTAAGTGTTTCCATGTTCTAAATACAAATTTTGGATTTACTGTTAAGAAAACATGCCAACAATTGCAGCCACGCTCCTTGGGCTTCCATTCCGCCCAGCACATTTTGGAGCCTTCCTCCAGCCTAAGAGCCCTCTGGGCCCAAATGTCATCAGAACATCCCAAGTAAATTTCCTTTTCCATTGGAACAGGACTCAGATAGAAGGGGATGACTACAATGTGCTCAGGGGGCTGGGCTCGAAATAAAAAGTGATGGAGCTCCAGAGCAGGCTTAGAAAGGAAAACGGAGACTGCAATAAATTGTAATCATTTATTAAGGAAAATCGGGATACAGAGTCAGACCAATACTAACTTTAGTAAATTTCAGCACAGAATACTACAATGCTCATTAATAACAGCACCCAGTGCTGTCCGTAATGTAGTAGTTACCCTCATGGAACAATGCATCACATAATTCGAGAAAGAGGAACAAGAAATAACAGAGGACCTAAAGATATTGTGAGTGATACTATCTTTTTCTGTATCAGAGAGTCCTTTAGTGTGCTTTAGTTTCATAGATTTTCAGCTATGGCTTTGAGAGAGGTCCAAGAAAAAGCCCTTAGCAAGGGGAGCAATCAGCAGCAATTCTAGGTAATAAAACCAAGAGGGAGTAAGGGCATACCGTTAGAAGGCAAGCAGGCACATGGGATTGTGTGCAAATTGTCAATGAGCAGGGCAGTATGTCCTGGCATTGTGATCTGGCATTGGAATGGAGGTTCAGGTGTAAGAATTGAGCACAGTTTGCAGACTTGCCAGGAGGAAGGGGGAAGTTTAACAGACTTGGAAGTAACACTTTTGATGGTGGAGAGGCAACTTGCTGTTCCTCAGTTCAGAGAAGGAGGGGAAAGATGAGATATCTGAAAGAGGCTTGATTGGTCTATTTGAATGAGAACCGATTGGGAAGAATCTGATTGACCTGTCTGAATGACAGCTGGTGTGCAGAAGGACATAAAGGCAGCTGTATAGCCTTGATTACTTGACTATGTCAAAATAGGTTATGGCCGCTTTCCAGAACTCTTCTAAAGAGTTCTGGTTCCTTCCTTGATGAGCCAGCCATTGTCAGAAACAACAAAGAGTGACCGTTGCCAGCCTCAGTTGCATTTCATGAGCCCACTTCCATTTCTACCAAGGAAATTTTGTAAAATCTGGCAGATTATTTTGAATCTGGCAAAGTCTGTATGGCAGGTACCAGCCAAAGTGCTAGAGAGTAAAGCCAAGAAAATGGAGGCATGTCAGTGTCTCAGCAATGCTTCCTCTGGTGGAAGGGGCTGGGAGATGTTCTCCTTAGGAAGGCTCCTTAGGGTGGCTTCAGACTTGGCTGAGCTAAGTGATAGGGTACAAGTCATAGCGTTTTGGCACTCTGGCCCTTTGATTTTATTAGGAAGTTCCATTTACATCTTAAGGGTAATTTCAGAAGGATTAGAGTTAGGCAGAGTTTTTGTTAATGCAGTGGTTAGGCTTTTTGCTTCTTTATCTTGCTCTATTTCTTCACTCTACCTTTCATGATCAATGAGATGCATTGTCTCTTCTGATGGGCTTCACTTGAGAGCAAATTGTGTTTCTGTGTATAGAGCTAGACAGGACATAAGCAGATGGATTACTGTCATTCTCCATAAAATGAAACCTGTCACAAATACGACCGACATGAATTGATCATTCCACTTTTGTACAGACCCTTCAACCTCAATTAACTTGGTGTGCATTTTTGGTTCTCTAGCCCACTTTACCTTGCCATCTTGCCAGCTTAATTCCCCTTTACTCAGCAACAAGGTTCACTGGTGCATTTTTATGAGCTAAAGAAACAGCTGTCTCTCAGTTCAGGTTCTCCCCCGCCCGCCCCCAAAGTCTACATAAATTAAGTAGTTACGTGGCTGATACAGACAAATCAGAGACCATGTAAGTGGAATAAATACCATCAAAATGACAGCTTTAGACCTTGTGAAAGTTCATTGAATCTCAGGCCTAGAAGTGCTGTGCATGAGAGTTGGTAGTGAATTCCCACCAGGCATGCAATACAATATGGAAGTTGTTGTTGATAGGTGCAAAGTCATGTCCGACCCATCGTGACCCCATGGACAATGATCCTCCAGGCCTACCATTCCCCGAAGTCCATTTAAGTTTGCACCTACTGCTTCAGTGACTCCATCCAGCCACCTCATTCTCTGTCGTCCCCTTCTTCTTTTGCCCTCAATCGCTCCCAGCATTAGGCTCTTCTCTAGGGAGTCCTTCCTTCTCATGAGGTGGCCAAAGTATTTCAGTTTCATCTTCAGGATCTGGCCTTCTAAGGAGCAGTCAGGGCTGATCTCCTCTAGGACTGACCGGTTTGTTCGCCTTGCAGTCCAAGAGACTCGCAAGAGTCTTCTCCAGCACCAGAGTTCAAAAGCCTCAATTCTTTGACGCTCAGCCTTCCTTATGATCCAACTTTCACAGCCATACATTGCAACTGGGAATACCATAGTCTTGACTAAATGCACTTTTGTTGGCAGGGTGATGTCTCTGCTTTTTAGGATGCTGTCTAGATTTGCCATAGCTTTCCTCCCCAGGAGCAAGCGTCTTTTAATTTCTTTGCTGCAGTCCCCATCTGCAGTGATATTGGAGCCCAGGAAAATAAAATCTGTCACTATCTCCATTTCTTCCCCATCTATTTGCCAGGAATTGAGAGGGCTGGATGCCATGATCTTCGTTTTCTTGATGTTGAGTTTCAAGCCAACTTTTGCACTCTCCTCCTTCACCCGCATCAACAGGCTCTTTCGTTCCTCTTCACTTTCTGCCATTAGAGTAGTATCATCTGCGTATTTAAGGTTGTTGATATTTCTCCCTGCAATCTTGATCCCAATTTGTGATTCCTCTAACCCCGCATTTCTCATGATGTGCTCCGCATAAAAGTTAAATAGGCAAGGCAACAGTATACAGCCTTGCCGAACTCCTTTCTCAATTTTGAACCAATCAGTGATTAAATGCTCAGTTCTCACTGTTGCTTCTTGACCTGCATATAGGTTTCTCAAGAGACAAATAAGATGCTCTGGTATTCCCATCTCTTTAAGAACATGGCACAATTTGTTGTGCTTTAGCATAGTCAATGAAGCAGAAGTAGATGTTCTTCTGGAACTACCTAGCTTTCTCCATGATCCAGCGTATGTTGGCAATTTGATCTCTAATTCCTCTGCCTCTTCAAAATCCTGCCTGTACTTCTAGAAGGTCTCGGTCCACATATTGTTGGAGCCTAGCTTGTAGGATTTTGAGCATAACTTTGCTAGAATGAGAAATGAGTGCACTGGTACGGTAGTTTGAACATTCTTTGGCATTGCCCTTCTTTGGGATTGGAATGTAAACTGACCTTTTCCAATCCTGTGGCCATTGTTGAGTTTTCCAAATTTGCTGGCATATTGAATATGGAAGTACCAACATATAAATTTATAAATGATGGTCCCCTGTGATTCTTGCCCTGAAGTATTCTGTTTGTACGGTGGATAGTTGCTCCTCCCAACTAGCAAGTATGCTGGCCCCATAAAACAATTTGTACAAAATATTTTAAGTATGATGCCATGGACTGAACCACAATGTGGGGGGGGGGGAGAGAAGAATTTAAAAATGGTATTCTGACAATTGTAGAAATAATGTATTAAAGCAAAGTTTAAGCAAAGTGGTGGTTTATGGGATGGTTTAGACAAAATAGCAGATTTGTGAAAGATAACTACCATAAGCAGTTAAAACTGTCCCTTCATATTCTGTGTAAAACAGAGTATTCTACCTTCTGCTTCCTCATTCACTCTAATTTGTACCTGAGCATCAGGTCTAGGGTTTGTTTTTGTTTTAACTTTCTGCCGGTAATTGTTTTTAGATCCTATTGCTGTTGTTTGCTATTCGTAACTGATATATGCCTCTTATGCACAATGACAGCTATTGCGTGCTGCCGCTGTGCCATTGTGGCGGGGCACAATGTCCTGCCGTTTCCCGTATATGCACGGGAGCGGGGCATGCTGGGTTGCCCCGGCGTAGTGTGCGTGCGCACTTTATCGCTGCCAGCCGAGGTAAGTGGGGTCGCCCCTGCCAGCTCCGTGGCTCCACGGAGCCCATAGGGGAGTGCAGAGTCCCTTAAGGGACACTGCAAGTCGTGGCTGGGCAGGCCAACAGGCCTGGTGCTGGCAATTATGCACATCGCCGGCCCGCTGCAGCCCCGGCTTACCCAGAAAGCTACAGAAGATCCCGTATTCGCTTACCGTGGGTCTTCCGTAGTCCTGGGCTGGGAGGCACCCACACTGGCGACGGCAGCGAGCGTTATCGGGGATTTTCCCCAAAGCACTGCTGCCGCCAATGCGGGCAACATGGCCCGTGCATAATGGGTCATAGGGAAGCAATGAAGCTGTCTTGTAACTATATCAGCCTCCTAGTCACAATATTTTTGTGATCACCAAGCACTGCTGTGACTGCATATAGTAAATTTTCCTGTTTTAGTCTTTCCAGTTTTCGTGTCCACATATGTTTCCCCCCCTTGAATACTTTCTTAAGAACCTAAAATCCTAAAAATGTGTACAAGTCAGTGGCTCAGCATAATGCAAATGCCACACCGTTGTGTTACAAGAATGCGTACAATGGAAAGATTCTTGTTTTTCCAGAAGTATCTGGGATGTCGCAGGGAAAGAAAACTACCAAAGTCAAATGTGATATCTGTCACAACAACAAAGGCCCCAATAGAAAAATAGGATGACAAGGCATTACTCATACTGAACGCAGAATCTTATAGAAGCCAGTTTAATCAGGTTAATACTTTTCACAGTAAAAACAAACAAACAAAACTTGTGTTAGAGCATCAGTTAGGGCAGTAAATGGGATCAAATGCTGACTACACAATCCATTTTTACTTAGAACAGGAAAGAAATTGAAAAAATTCTCCATCAAATACTTCCAGTTTAAATTTTACAGTGTTACACATACAGATTTAGCCATTTTCTAAAATGTGTGTAATATAGGTTAGTGTTTGTTTACTTTCTGTTTGTTACAGACACTTTTAGAATATTCCTTTGATTAGATTGATTGTATCGCATACCATTTTCTCTATATAGTTATCAGCTTCATCCATTTCCTAAATAATTTCCTAGGGGGTCAGGTGTTTTTGGTGTTCTTACTGTTATTAATAATTGTTTCCATTGTTGATTGAACTGTTGCCCTGTGTTTTGTTACAATCTGCTGTTTTAAAACTGTGGAGTAGAATCCAAATTACTTTTTCCTCCTGCAAAAATTTCCTTATTTTCTTCATCGTATTCAAAGCCACAGTTTTACCCTCACAGTGTTGTTGAGCAGTGGTCCCCAACCTTCTTATCACCGTGGACCACTCAACGCTTGACAATTTACTGAGGCCCGGTGGGGGGGATAGTTTACTCCTCTACTCTCAACCACTGCCCTAACGTTCTCTGATTGCTATGGTGATGTTTAAACATCCCTTCAAAATAAGATACAGACACGCTACAACAGTGAACATAAGGAACATTTTATTTTCATGGAAATTTTAACTCATGACAATGACAAATCAATGGGAACCCTGAGCTTGTTTCTCTGCAACGAGATAGTCCCATCTGGGAGTGATGGGAGACTATGACACCCGAAGTGTGTTGTAAAGGGCCGGGGGGATGAAGTAAAGGGCCGGGGGGGGGAGAAGGTGTCCTTCGCGGCCCACCTCCAGTTAGTCAACGGACCACATGTGGTCCGCGGCCCACAGATTGGGGATCGCTATTGTTGAGAACCGATGCCTGTAGAGGGCAGTGGGAAGATCCCATCCTCTTCACAGCCTGCACTGTCTTGGATAGTAGGGTCTCCTTCTTGTTTCAAACTTAGTTGCTTTAGTGTGCACCCCCTTTTAAGTGCTAAGCAGATGTGAAACTTGGGGAGTCACATAAGGACACCTGGGTACAGGTGGAACTCCCACAGAATAAGAAGAAGGGTATGCTGGAATTAGAAACTAATCAAGTGCAATCTCCCTCAGTTAGTGGCATACCATTCTCAATAACAAAGGCATGATCCAGTATCCTGATGTACCCCTCAGGTTTCTGCCTAGCCCAAGAAAGTTCCTATTGCATCATCCAATTTATTGGGTAATATGCATAATCATACTACTTTGGGGGTTTCCTGAAACCTGAAAAATATTTCAGTGGTTTCTCAATGCTGTTTTAGACAGAAAAAAATGTAGTGCAGCAGACTTCACCTTCAGATCACATTGTATTTTGTCAGTGGATGTGGATTTAGCCTTGAGGTATGAGCAGTAGAAAAATCTAATTTGGGGTTAGAAGAGTAATTGTCATTGATAGCATGTATGATGAATCCCTGTTTGGAATAAAATAGATGGCTTTTGGTACCTTACAATGATTTTTTTATTCTTGGTTTTTGTAATATCCTTATTTTATTCTTCTTTTTATTTATTTCCTGTCTTTCTCCATGATCAGGGACACAGAGCCGCTTTTCACTCCTTTCCTCAACTTAATCTTCATAACAAGATCCATGTGAGGATAGGTTAGACTGAGAAATGGTAATGGATCCCAGGTCACCTGGTTAGCTCAACGGGGCTTCAAACGCAGTCATCCCAAATCCTGGTCTGACTACTCTAATCACTGTGCCAGACTAGCCCCCTAATCCAAAATCTCAAATCAGACATTATGCATGGTTTTCCTCTTCAGGTTTGTATGAAGAGGAAGAGTAGTCTTTCGCTTATCCTAAGCCCAGAAGCTGTACATGACATTATGTAAAAAACCCAAAAACCAGCTGAACCTTTTTACTTTCTAATTACATTTCTGCCATATGCTCATACAGATGGCTTCTACTAAGATCTTATAGGGTGCTATAAAATGACCTTACTTTAGAAGATTTAATCATTGAAGAAGCTTATGAAAAAATAGAATTGACACATTAGCGTGGAGTGAGAGTAGTCCAGAATCTTTCCTTGCCTAGAAATATTCCTAGAAATATTTTAACGTGCTTGTAATGTAGAAATCTGTTATCTATGGGTGTTATTGTTTGTTTAAAAAAGTATAAATCACTTTTAAATACATACCATTATCAATGTCAAAAGTAAAAATTCAGGACCCAAGAAATGTTGTCATCTTGTTGAGATGAAACATATGTATCTCTTCAGAGATCTCCTGCAAATTCTCTATCAAGAATACAAGGCGGAATAATGATATAATAAATATGTGAACATGCAGAAATGAATGGGAAAGTAACTGACTTTTGGAAATGAATCCTTTTGTGAGCTGATTGAATTGGTAAAGTTCAACATGTTAAGAAAGGATTCCTACTAAATGGAAATTAAGTTTGTTTGACCTCTGTTACTTGGCTTTATCCCCAGATGGCTTTTCCCTTCAGTGACCAGATACTCTTAATGCTATTTGACTGTCCACTGTTTTTGTTGTGGAATCTGATATGTGGGTAGAAGCTTGTAAGGCATGTTCCAAGTCCTCCAATTTTACCTCAGTTTTAAGGTCTAAATTGGCCTTGACAAGATATAGTTTATAAACCTAAAAACAAAGATGTTAACAGTATTGACACATTTCAGAGAGAGAGAAAGCCATGTGGTTAGATGCAGCCAAAACAACAGAAATTGTTGTGGCACCTGAAAGACTCATGAATTTATTGTGGCATAAACAAGAGCCTACTTCATCAGATATTTAAAGTTTAACATAGCTGTGTATACACAAAACTAAAAATGACACAAAGGTAGGGAAAAGAGGGGATATTACAATGAAGTGTAAAAGGCCTGGCTAACAACATAGTTGTGGTCACTAGGGACGCTAACCTCCAGGTGCAACCTGAGTATGCCCTAGAGTTATAGCTCATCTCAAGGCTCCAGAGATCAGGCCCCCTGGAGAAACTGAATACTTTGGAAGGTAGACTCTATGGCATTGTATCCCACTGAGGTCCCTGTCCTCCCCAGGCTCCAAACCCAATTCTCTAAGAGTTTTCCAACCATGTCCTTCCGGTAGCCAAAGGGATCCTGGCAACCCTAGTTGTCTCAGAACACAGATGACAATAGAATCTAGTCTAAACAACCCATGACACCCATCCAGTTGTAGCTGCAGTGAATGTAACAACGGGCCATAATTTTATTTTATTTTATTTTTATTTTTTATTTATTCGTCTTTCCAGGGGTAGAGCTGCTATTAAAGCTTTGACCATTTTGGTTTCTCAGTTTTAAGCGAATATCAATATCCATTACTCCAAAATACATTATTTGAGACTATCAATATCCAGAACTCTGGAATACTTGATTTGAGACTAGTAACCTATAGAAGTTTTATGCAGCAAACTTTGCAAAATTAATGGGATCTAAATGTTCGCATCTTCATTAAAATTATGGATTTAATTATCAAAAGCATAAGCCTGATATAAAGTACTACAAATGCCTAGGTACCGCAGTAAAGGCTTAAAAATCTAAAGGCTGCCAGGTGAACTGGATAAAATGTTGCCACCACAGGGATAAAAGTTGGGAAATTTTTTTAATATGCTTGTTAATTACTGATTTTAAACAATAAATAGAACAATTAACTGTGGAATCTTTTACACACATATACACAGACGTGGTAGGTTATATGATAAGCCTCTGGGTAATAAACTGGACCCTACATATGTTGTTCTGAGCTCCTTGGAGAAAGAATAGGAAACAAGTGAGAAAGGTTAAATTAACAGATTTGGTAAACAAATGAGATGGGGATTAAAATACAGATTTACCCATCAATCTTAAAATTTTCTCCTTGTCTAAGTGTGTTCAGGTATATTTGGTATGTGGTTTTTGTGCTGATGACTTCCACTGCAGTATTACATTATATATGACCAGTGAAACATCCCTCAAATACTTTAAATGACATATAAGATATACACATTGGAAATTTAACTGATTCATAGTTTAACAAGTAGGGGCATTCTTTTAATTTACTAAAATGTACTGGTACTGCCTTGGGTCTTTTTTTTTCTCCTTCAAACTAAGATGACAAATTTAAAATAAATTAGTCTCTCTCTCTGTTTTTTTAGTCACATGACCCAGTCAGCCCCTTTTGACGACCCTCGATTAGAGAGCTGCCAAATAATACCTCCAGCTCCCCGGAAAGTGGAAATGAGGAGAGATCCTGTGCTGGGCTTTGGTTTTGTAGCTGGCAGTGAAAAACCAGTGGTTGTACGCTCTGTAACTCCAGGTATGGTTCCTCCTCCTATGTTTTAAATTATAGGGTTTTTTTTAATCTCACAACAGTATTAATGTAATTGTGGTCCAGAAAGTCCTGTAACGCGTGGGCTTTTGAAATGTTTAACAAAAAATGAATGCTGCTGTTGCTTTAGGAAACCTGAGTGACAGACATAGTTACAGAATAGGATGTACAAACTAAAGGTTTTGTCATTACAGGACTTTTGTTTCTCAATAACTTTCTCTGCTTTTTGTCGTAATTTTAGATAAAGTAGAGCCATGATAAGTATCAAAGTGTATATTGATGCCTCATCTGTCTCCAAGGTCTGTTTTCAAAATGAGTGAAGATAATGAGTTCCTTGAAGCTTTTCCCCTGTCCTACTAGTAATAACATTAATAGCAGATCAGTCTCTCGCAAAGCTAAGAGGTCTTGACTCCCACTCTCTAAAGCTAAAGTTGCCAACCTCCAGTTGGGGCCTGAAGATCTCCAGGAATCAGAACTTATCTCCAGGTGACATCATCTAGTTTCCTTGGAGAAAATGACTGCTTTAGTGGGTGGACTCTATGGCATTATACGCCATTGAGGTCTTGCCCCTCCCCAACCCTCCACCTTCTTCAGGCTCCTTCCTGAAAAATCTCCAGGTAGTTTCCAATATAGAATTGGCACCCCTATCAAAAGCTGACTCTGAGACATCTATTGCTGAAAATATTGTTGTGGCTCTCTGAGGCCCATTATGCACGGCCGCCGAAACGGCGATTTCGGGTCACATGGAAAACGCAGAGGGGGAAGACGCAAAGCACACCGGTTATGCACGGGACGAGTCACGACGGCGGCAAAACCCAGAGTAACCGATTATGTACGCAGCGATCCCGGCACCGCTTCTGGTAGCGCTCCGGTCACCCGGAAGCTGCGCTTTCTTCCGCGTTTCGCTAACGGGGCTTTTTTAACAGCATGCACCGAAGCTGTGGCCGGTTACAGCCGGCTCCATGCGTTATTGGTGATTTTAGTCGCCGCCACTCCACCTTGAATGTGCGTTATTCCCCCCGTGCATAATGGGTCTGAGAAATAATTTCAAGCTGTTTCTCCAGTAGTAGTTGAAAGTAGAAATATTATAAATGATGGTAAACAATATCATAAAATAAATAGCAATACAACATCAAATAACTATCTAAACTGCCCTACAACAGTTTTAACTGCCACACTGATCTGCAGTTTTCCTGACTGAGTTTCTTCTTGAACTATGCTACTAGAGGTACCCCAGCAACCACTTTCCCCTCCTTATCAACCAGTAAGGGGCTAATGACAGCCAAAGGGACACACTGGTCATGTACAGAATGCCCATGAAGGTCTCTGAAGCCTGAAGTACCTCAGTGTTCAGACTCAAGCAAAGCTGGCTAGAAGGACATTGAGGAAGAGGAGGGTATTTATGGTTAGGTAGAACTCCTGTGTAGGTGGATTTCAAGTTGTGTGCCTGGGGAAATGAACAGAAAGTTTCCCACACTCCTCCACAGTAGGAAATATGAAATGAGAAGCTGAAACTACAACTTATCCCTTTCTCCAGTTCTATTGCTATTTCCCAGCCTGCTAAAAATATATTTAATTGTGCAGTGGGATGGGGAGTGGAAAAATACCATTGTTATTTCTTGCCCACTGATTGTGTTGAATTCTTAGATATCTAGTAAACATGGTCTAACCGGAAACTGTACAAGTCTTGAAGACACAACCAATCTCTGTGCTCTGCATAACCGAAAAAGCTGCTTATAGCTATGTAACCTATGCTTCAATGTCATATCTCAAAAGGGGGACCCTCTGAAGGAAAACTTATCCCAGGAGACCAGATCATCATGATTAATGATGAGCCAGTGAATACTGCTCCAAGGGAGAGAGTCATCGACCTTGTCAGGTAGGTAATGTTTCCTTCTTTGTTTTAAATTTTATTTAGAGACCTGCTCTCTAACCATTGGTGTTTTTTAAAAAATGTACCCGAACCTTCAGCATCCTAATAAACACATGATGTCAGTCATTGAATGGCAATCTTTGGGTCTGGCAATGATTAATTTTTAATTTTGGCATTTTCATTGGGAGGCAGGCAGTGCAGGCCAGGTTGTAGGACATTAAAACAGAAAAAAGTCAAGAATTAGGCCAGAGAAGTAGCCTCTTGGAGTCAACGTTTTGGAAATCAGGTGGTAGTTGGAGAGGAAGGATGTTAAGAAAGAGAAAGCTCGTTGAGATTGAGGAAAACAGTATAGTTTGAAGATTGAAGTGGGGGAGACAGAAGAGAGGAAAAGGTAGATTATGTAATGAAGAAGATAAGTAATGATGAAGAAGAAACAACCAAAAGTCACAAGGGGGTAGGATCAGGTAAACATGCGAAGGTGTTAGAAGAGATCAACAAGATAATGAATTTGGCATGTCTTTCTTTTCTCTCTCTACGCCCATTTTCGACAAAGATTTTACGTAAGTTAACAGGCTGACTGTGACAGACAAAAAACCTGTCAGCCTGAGCAAATTACTGGTGAAAACACTTGACAGGTGACAAGTATAACATTAATAACTAACTATAAGTGCTTCCTTTATTGGAATCTTCTTAGTAAAGACTGAAGAGGGCATGGCAACTAAAAATTTAAAGGGGCCAACGAATATTAAATTATAAAAAGGAGGAATTATAAAATTCACTGGAATTTGTGCTTTTTTTCTACACTCAGTACAGTCACAAAAATGGAAGCAGAGATTCTGAGGCACTTGAATGTAATGAATAGCATCTGCGTCCTGTGAAAGGAACCAGTCTCATCACTTAGATTGCAAAATTGCACAGACCATGTCCCATCCTGGGGTTTCTAGTATTGTAACTTCTGTTAGGCTAATTCAGGTAGCTGACTGGAACTTTTATAAGCAAACTTGTGTATTAGCCATGTGTTTCATGGGCTATTTCTGTCAGTTTTCCTAGGATAGCACTTTAGTCAAGCAGCTGCAAACTGAAACTGTAAATACTGACCTGTGTAGAATTCTTGGGAGGAATACTCTGCTGGTGGTAAGCTTTGATGCCAAATCCCATCCTTTCATTTCCCTGTATGTCTGCCTGTGGGGTCTGAAAGCAGTTGACTCTAATGAATTTCAGTGAGCTGTATTAGAGTTATGTAATACTTCATTCCACATAAAGAGCTTACTATTGTTTCAGTGGGGACATCTGGAACGATTAAGGAAAATGCTGTACATTCAACACACTAGGGCAAAAAGTAATTCATTGTGCCAGTGTGGTAAAGCATCCCTTCTGGGCATCAACTTAAACCAGGGTCATGCATAGATCTGGTGTTTCTTCATGTGCAGAAATTACGCTTTGTTTTAATTTGATACGTGCTCTTTGAGAATTTGTCTCTTATCTAGTTGCAAAAATCCACCACCTGTGGTATCTAAATTTGTGATTTCTTAAGAGTGTTAAATTTCTCTTTCCATTCATTGATTCAGCTCTCTCGTTTTATTTTCTCTAGTTTTCTGACCATGCTCCTGAGGTGATATATATAGAATAAAAATAAGCACAAAGACTTCTTAGCACCACAATAAAATTCAAGTGAAAAACTGTTATTTAGAGGAGGGGTAGTACTGGAATATACAAGATCTGTAGTGTGCATGATTCAAAACCATATGAAGAATGTCCTACAGGAGGCAGTGGAGGATATGTGTATTTGGTATAGTTAGATTAGGAACTTTCTGGTATTTTTCAAATAGTCTCCTATTTGAAAAGCAGTCTATTTGAATAGACTTCCTACTCCTTTGAACATAGTTCCTTCCAGCTTCCTTCCAGAAGAGATTGAATGAATGCAGAACAACAGTTGGACAGTTGGTTAGGATCCTTTCATCCATCAGCAAGCCTTGTGTAGTAAGATTGTTCAGTGGGAAAGTGTGATGTATAATGTTGTATCAAGCATTAATTACATCAGGCATCATGGCCTTGATCATTGTCAACTTCAAGATGTTTCTCTCAGAGATATATACAGAATGTGGGGTTGTATTGTACCATGCTGGTATTGTTGGTATTCTTAAAGTTTTTAATGGGGTTTAAATCGGGTTGAGACTGTTGCTACCCGCCTCGAGCCTATTGGGGGAGGCAGGAAATAAATATAATAATGATGCTGATGGTGATGATACAGAAGTCAGGCGGCTTGTCCAAACATTTTTTCAGTCTTCAACATGAAATTGATGCCTGTCTTAAGGAGAAAGGAAAAGGTCAAGAAGCACTTTCTGACCCTGAATGGATTTTTGATTTGGCTTTCTTAATGGATATCACAACACATCTGAACACATTGAATCTAAGCTTTCAGGGGAAAGGAACACTTGTGTGTGACATGTATACTGAACTGAAACCTTTTAAAGCAAAACTAAATGTTTTTGTGAAGCAAGTTAGTGAAGGTAACTTTTCAAACTTCTCATGGTGCAATGGACTAAAATTTGAGAAGGATGGGAATTTACAATTCAATGTTGAAAGACATATCAAAGCACTGAATCCATTGCACATGGAATTTCAGAATAGAGTCACTGATTGCCATAAGCTTGGAAAGGAAATAAGAATGTTTCAGAATCTATTTGAAGTAGCACCAGAATATGCAAGTAACTTTTTTCAGATGAAATTAATTGATTTGCAGGCCAGTGATCATCTCAGAGACATTTACAAAGAAAATAGTCTGTTGGATTTCTATTCTGGTCTACCTGATATATTTATCAACCTGAAGAAATTTCCTGCAGGCATGTTCACAGTCTTTGGCACCACATATATCTGTGAACAAACCTTTTCCAAGATGAAAACTGTGAAATCGAAGTGTAGGTCAAGGCTTACAGATGAACATTTAAATGACATTTTAAGAGTGCCTGTCACAGACCTTAACTTGGACATCAAAGCCTTGGCTAACAGAAAACAGCCACAAAAATCACACTGAATAGGTAACCATGTATATCTAAATAAAAGTATTCCACAATAAAATATTGTTCAAAAATGGATTGCATTAAAGTTAACATTTCTTAATTTACCTTTGAATGTTTACTTTTGATCTAAATAAGTAGGTCAATAATTTTGTTACATTTTGGTTTAAGATTTGTCCCTCTTTAAGGCCAAAAGGTTGGGGACTCCTGTCAAGGGACTTTTAGCAGTACCAGTCTACTGCACAAATGCATGGAAATTGCTTATCACCCTAATTCTGCCCACGGAATTGCTCTTCTACATGTAGAAGATAGCTCTAGATCTAACCGGCATAATTGAAAGGCCGCTGTTCTTACATTTTGATCTGCAAAATCTCCTTGTGCCTCCAGAGTTGGAGTGGCACAAAACCCAGAGCCTTAGTTGGCCATCTTAAGGACAGGCAGGCCCATGTGAGATTCATTTTCTGAAAAGTCTTTTCTGATTTGCAGGATCATTTGGCAGGATTCATACTATACAGACAGCGCTTAATTAGCATCCCAATAGCCCTTTAAGTCTAGTGACTCAGGTAGAACTACAGTATAGTCTCATTATTTCTGGCCTTCTGCAGTGTCTTTCCTTGCGTGTTCTTTTCTGCTGAGCTTCCCCCCCCCCCGTAGGCAGAATCCCTCAAAGCTATTTTTCAAAAATCAAGGAGCTTGGTTATATTGGTATTTGTAACATCAGCTGGTGCTTAAGGGGGGCAGGGAGCCCTTCTTTAAAAGCAAAGTTATTAAAATAGGGAAGGAGCTTCAAAAAATGAACTCAATTGTACTATATCATTAAAATATCAAAAGAGAGCATACTAAACAGCTGAGGTCTATTTATAGAACTGGTTATGTGGCTGTTTAGCAGCATCTGCTGAATTTATTTTCTTGTACTTTTGATATATGTTCTGGTACCTTAAAGTTAATCACAGTATAGTTTGGAGTTAGTACCCATACAGGAAGGGCTTTTATATCACCACATGGCATGGCAGACTTCTCTGTTATTTAAAATAGGCCATCTAGTCCATGCTGAACAGGCTGGAAATCCCAAAGTACAAAAAAGTGACAATCACAGAGATTTTAGGTTAGCTTGTTTATTCCCATGCAGTGAGGTATCATTCTGTGATTAAAGCAACAACATGCCAACCTGATTAAGCTTTCCATACTGCTTAAAAAAAAATAATTGGAATTCTCTGTTCCTTCATGCAGATTCCTTACTATGGATAGAGGATGCCTGAAGGAGATTATAGCAATCTTCAAGCATCTTTCAGTCCATGCGACATTAGCAGGATGCTTTTCTTCTGTTTTTCTTCTAAATGTGCCTAACCAATGTATAGCTGGAGTTCTGGAGGAACTACTTTTTCACTCACAGAGTAGTCGACATGTAGATGTACGCCCATTATTTTACCTGGTGTTTAAAAAGGATAGGCACTTTCACCACTAACTGTTAGCCATGAAAAGTAAGTGAAATTTCCATGTGTAGAGACAGTGATCTTTTGAATACCATTGCTAGATGGAGCAGTAGCAAAGTGGATTTGGCCTCAGTTCCTTAATCATGGGTCTTCTGAGGGCAGTTATGTAAAGCAGGCTACTGGACTAGCTGCACTATTTGACAGATCCAGCGTGTCTACTCTTAAGTACTCGTTGCTTGTCAACTGAAAATGGTATCCTATGAAGTGTCTCCATTCCCCAGTTGTCATATTTAAAAGCTCTTATGCAGTATGTCCCCAGTGTGTATCACTGGTTGTGATGATGTCATATCTCTAAACCTAGATATAAGGGACTTAAATTTCACATCTTACAAACTTCCTTTTTTCTTTTCTGTATTTTTATTTTTATAACTTAGGCTTCTGGGACCGTTTTGTCTTCTAGTCTTCAATGAGAAAAATTAGGGCTGCCAATGCCAGGTTCTGAAATATCTGGAGATTTGAGGGTAGAGCCTGGGAAGGTAAACTTTAGGGAGTAGAGGAATCTCAGTAGGGTATACTGTCACACAGCCCACCTTCTAAAGCAGCCATTTTCTCCAGGGGTTGTAGAATGAATGTTTTCTTTTTTTAAAAATAGATAAGTATTCTATCTAGTGTTGTGATCAGTTGTCGCTTGGGGATATCTCCAGCCCCCACCTGGAGGATGGCAACCCTAATACAGTAAGAAAATGAGAAGAGCTCTGCTGGATCAGACCAGTGACCCATCTAGTTCAGCATCCATTCTCACAGAGTTGGTTCCTCTGGAGGGCCAACAGCAAGGCACAGAGGTCAAAACATTCCCGCTGATTTTCTTCACAGTTAGGCATGGTTTTTACCATCCTGAATAATTTTGTATCATCTGCAACCTTGGTCACTACACTAATCCTTAGTTCCAGATAATTTATTCCTTCTTGGCAAGCAAACAACTAAGCTAGGTTCTTCCTTGTCTTCCCTAGAAGGTTTCACCTCACCCTTTGGCTTAATTTGGGAACAACATTAATTTTTAAAATGTGCATGCCCAGGAAACCTTAGCATTTCACACACATACATTCAGCTTGCTAATAAAAATATTTTAATTAAAAGTTTATTCGTTATTTAAAAGGTCATGGTTGTGAAAGCTTGTTGTAGGATTTGTTATTCACAAACCAAGGAGCTGATATTCAACAACAAAGCAAGCACCGAAATATTTATGTGAAAGGAAGCCAGAGGCATTCCAGGGAAAAATGGAGCTGTTTGGTCGATGCCATATTCAAATTAATGCAATTCTGTCCAAGGCATTCATCATACTCTACTTGCAGGAGAGGCAGGGTGTGCTTTAGCCCAAGATGAATTCCAAAATGGGAATTCTCTCCAGGATCTAATACCTAGTCCATCAATACTAAAGCACTGTAGGCCATGCTTTCTTTTGAGTGCCTGCATATTCTCTTTAAAAACTTGCCCATTAACATTATAGTTTATTGGGAATTATTGTAGTTCCTATTTAAAATTGGAAGAGTAGTTTTGGTTTAAACTTGGAAACTAATTTATTACTGTAAAACATGTGTGGGGAGGGTGGGTTTGGGGAGTGGTGAGAGCTTACTGAGGATTCCATGTCACAGAGTTCTCCTTCCAAGCCTGTTATTTCCTCTAGACATGCTATCTATGGAAGCCTGGAACATAGTTGTAATTCTGGACAAGTTCTAGCCCCCCACCGGAAGACTGGTATCCATATCCAAAAGCATTCTACCAGTGCATCTCATTTTGAAAATACTAGCTTAGGTTTAGCTAATGATTTCTAGGCAGCAACATTCCAAAATAGCAAAATATACTGACAGGAAAAATGGCCAAAGCATGCTGGTATCTACCTAGCTATGTACATCTGGCCATGGACTTATTCCTTACAGAGGGGTTTAAACATCTTGGGAGGCAATAATCCAACAGATTATGACAGGAAAAAGACAAGTGCACAAATCTGAACAGAGAGATCATTAGTTGCTGGGTATACCCAGTTTGCTATTTACAACAGCTCTTCTCATTTTTCTTAAATATTCAGAAACCTCTGAAACATTCTTCAGGCTTTGAGAAACTCCAGAAATGGTGTGATGGTGCAGAATATGGTTGGGAAGCATAGCTGTGTACATGCTCACCTGGGGCCCTCCCCTTCTCACCCCCCCCCCAGGCCCATCATTGGCCATTGGGGGGGTGGCATATATGGTCATATCACCTGATAAATGTTTAACAAATTTAAAATATATATCCCCCCCATTCAAAAACCCTTCCAGGGCTGTCAGGAAAGTGCAGGGTTTCACAGAACCCTGGTTGAGAAAGCTTACAGGAACACTAAGACTCTACAAGGGCATGGGATCTATTAAGATGACCTGCCCCCCAAAGTCTGATGGAACATCTGACTAGGGTCACCAGATCTCTCAGACCTGTTATGCCACTCATTCCCAAGGGCTATGGGCAGCTGATAACGTTAAAACAATAAAATAGGATTCAAAATTTAAACATTAATGAGCCAGTGAGCATTCTGCAGGAGAATATTTGAAAAACATCAGGAATGATGCTAAACAGACATCTCCTCCAATGCCTCTTGTAGGATATTCTTTATATATATTTAAATCATATAAACTACAGTTCTTGTATATTACAACAGTAAGAAGCCTTAATTTACAAAATTATAATTAAATATGAAATTTTCCTTCACAACAGAACATACACATGATCATCATTTTTGAAAAGGAGAAAAATTCAGTAACCTAAGGTTAATGCTTAAATTGCTAAAATAATCAGTTTCTAATTAATATAGGAAAAAAGAAAGGAAATGATAATTAGCACCAAAGAAAGAGGAAAAAGAAGAGCTATGCACCATTTGGCTTAAGGCAGCAAGCAGCATGTGTCCCAGCATCTGTCATGCTTACAGGGATAGCTGAATTTTACAATGGAAGGGATAAATTACTGACTGTAGATTGAAGAGAGAGTAATTATTTCAGACTTAAATAGAGTGGCTTGTTTCCTGTAATATGACTTTTCATGATTATCTCTGAGCAGATGTCTGTAGTGCAGGAATTCCCAATTTTGGGGCCCTGTAGACATGCTGGAATTCTGACACAGCTTGGTGGGCACCACCTCAAAATGGCTGCCACTGAACAGCTGTTGAAAAAGGCATGCACAAAATGTCTGCCTCTGCCAAGCTTTGGTCTCATAGACCATTTATGCACTGGAGGTTTTATGCCGGGCTGCAGGCTGGAGTTTTAGTCATGGCACGTTGCCTCACCTCTTCCTGCACCCACATGAGGGAGCATTTGGCCTAGTGCACCTCATCCGCCCCCGATTTGTGCTTCTGCACAGGAGCTGGAGCAGTGAAGTTCCCAGTGCATAAACGGTCATAGTGAAGTTCCTTTGGAAAAATCTACACAGCCAATGAAATCTTCAGTGACCATTTAGAAGCCTTGCTGGACAAAAGCTCCACCTGGACTCTCTTACTTCCTAAGAATACTTCGTGTGTGTGCCAGGAAAGGTGTTCGTGGGTACCTTCATGCCCACGGGTACCATGTTGGGCACCCCTGTTGTAGTGGTTCAGAAATCTATAAAACTGCCAGAAGTTCATCAAGTATATCAGCAGGGTGTCCCATATATGAGATATGATACTGCAAAGTTTACATACCAAGTAAGGCTCTCCCAAGGTCTGGTAAAATCCAGTGATTTTTCAGTGCTAAACATAATCCCTTTAGTATCTTTATGGAATGTAAGTCAAGGCTCATGGAACCTCATAAATATATGTGGGAGAAGTTGCAGGAGGGGTCCTTCTATAGCATTTGTAGCATGGAGTGAATTGTTATAGGGAATATAACAGTTTCTTTTAGTTGGGAACAAGCTAGTTTATGTGTAGGCATTAGGCAAGATTAGATAAACTCAAAATTTACAGTTGCAATGTCAGCTTCTTTAAGCAAACGGTGCCACTGAAATAAACTTTTTAAAAAACTGTGTAACTGTGATATCATGGTGGCCATATTGGGTGGAGGGGTAACCTAACTAACGTACAACCATCGTTGCAGAGGCTTCCATAATGCAGTTACTGTTGGTACAGGAGAAAGGTGAGAGAGACATTTTTAAAAAGTAATAGGTGGGAGGAAGAGAGGGTGAAACTAGAGGTAGAGAAGCACAGGGGTGGAGTAGCAATTATAGCTACCAGGAAATTTCCTAATGGGCTGATAGCCTGCTGCTAGTACAGCAGGTACAAGAGGTGCCAGAAAAATCAGCCCACTTGGGAAAGGCAGCTCCCCACCTGGACAGTCTGTTTCCTGGACCTGGCAAACCACATAGGGATGTCATTCTGCATGCAGATAGCTGGGCCTGGCAAACCTTCCGGAGGTGCCCAGCTGAGCCATGGTGCCAGATTGATTGTACCTCCTTTCCAACCTCCTTTTTGTGTGTGTGGGGGGGCCTTGTCCACTGTCATTTTCCCCTCAGTCCACTCCTGGAAGAACAGAAAAGATAAAAAAGAAAAATGGAATTAGTGAAGGCAGAGGCTGTTGAGGAATATATGTATGTATTTATTTGGGGATTTATATTCAACCACTCCCAAATGGCTCATGGCAGGTTACAATAACATAATAAAATCCCCAATAAAACCCATCACTAAACCCCAGCATAGCCAAAGAAATGACCCAACAGTGGCAATCAAAACCTCTTCCTCCACCTGACCCCCGGGGATATAGGGGATGGACCAGCTGTTAAAGGTTGGCTGGAGGGAGAAGCCCTGAGATCATCTTGGCCCTGGCCTCAACCAAAGCCCTGGCAGAAAAGCTCCATTTTTCAGGCCCAGTGAAATTGCAAAAGCTCTGTCAAGACCCACAACTGTCCCAGGAGTTCGTTCCACCAGGTCAAGGCCAGGATCAAAAAGGCCCTCGCCCTGGTCCAGGCCAGGGACACCTTCTTTTGGACCTTTGAGGCACTTGGACCTCACTTCTTTTGGGCCAGGAATAGAAAAGGTAGCTGGGGAGAGTTGCAGGTACTGGCTGTGGAGGAAAGAAAGTGAAGCACAGGTGAAAAATAAATTTATTCCTGATGATTCTCAGTGTCCATTCCTATTCAAATGAATAGAAGTGGTCACTGAGAATCATCAGGCATACATTTATTTTTCGCCTGAGCGTTACTTTCTTTTCTTGTTCTGTGCTGAGATTTGTGGAAAGTGATTGCTACCTTTTTGGTACTCCACGAAAAGAAAGGGACGGTTCAAAATTATTGTAACAGAAGAAGAAGAACCTATCCCGGGCTATATTCAACAATTTAACAATAAATACAAATAAACGTTTCTTATCTCTTCTTATATTTTTATGTGTATAAGCACAACCAGAACGGCCTCTAGATTACACCGTTTTCAATTTTGTTTTCCTCAGTGGTTGTCCTTCTTTAAATTATATTATATATATGTGGCCTTTGGCTCTCTGGTTTGGGGAGGTCTGTTCAAAAGACTCATCCCTTTTTTGGTACTGGCAGTGGGGCAAAAGGAAAAGGGGTGGGAGTGGTTAAATGAGATTCTCCCATGCTTGCTCCCCCAGTATATTACACTTAATAAAGTGGGAAAATGAGTTTCATTACAATTATAATTGTATAAGGCCAGAACTTTTGAGTGTAATTGTAGCAATTTTAGCTCTTCCCAAATAATATTGATCCAGTACTTGTTTAAGCCAGTGTTTGTACTGTGATGGTCCTGTCCTTCTTGATGCAAGCTCTGAAGTATTTCTCCTCCTCTTGCCCTTCAACTAGTCCTTTTTAGTAAGTCATTTGAGCACCATTAAACCAGAAATTTTGAGCCAGCAGTTTTGAGGTGTCCTCAGAAGCTATTCATAAAGAACACAAGGATGCAAAGATTTCCTGTACTGTCCTGGCTTGCTGGGCATTTCTCTCAGCTTTCCAAAGATAACAAGGCCAGAGGAGGTTTCAGAAGTCCAGTGTTGTTCAGTCAGAGGCCGGGTTTCCAAGAATCAATCAAAGCAGTATTGGAGGTTCAGAGTTTGGAGTATACGTTGCATCCACACCCAGAAGTGTCTCTTGAGAAAATTTATAGCTGCACATCCAGCTTCTCAGAAACAGTCCTGCAAAGTCTTGGGCATTTCCGCACCCTTTAAATATAGTATAACGCTTACCTTAAGTAGTCATTATATTTTAGCCCCTCCACATGATGTCACCAACATCCAGCGTCTGGCTGGCTACATCCTCTATTTTAAAGCGCTAGTTGGTGAATCCCAAAAAGAAGATTCACCAACATATGTTGCGCCACCTAATGGAGAGCAGCCAGCTGGCCACCAGCCAAAGAAGGGTCTAGAGGCTCAAATGCACAAGGTGCTGGCCTCGTTGCAACCCTGCTCCTGCCCCCCCTTTCCGGACAAGCCTGCAGGCAATGGCAGAAAGAATTTTTTCGAAGCGTCTTTCCTTTGAAGAAGCTGGACACTCTCTCCTTCCTCCCTCCCTGCCTTGAGAGGCAAGCCCACGGCAAGAGGCAGCCAGCCAACGAGAAAAGCCCGAAGGCAGGCGCCCCTGCTATCTGCAGTAAGGGAACACCGCAGAGTGTGTGTTTTCATAGGGGAGAGGAGCAGCAGCAGTGAGGCCACAGTGGTAGCCCTCAGTGTGTGTGCACATGTGAGGGGGAGAGGAGCCTCTCAGTTTCCAAATGAACTACCTGGAGCTACCAGTTCAGTTTCCAAGTGAACTACCTGGAGCAACAAAATTCAATCGTTCAGGCAAAGGTAAAAAAAACTATCCCCAAAGTTGTAGCACAAAACATGCCTCTCTAAGCTTCCCCCTCCCCATCAGGAACAAGATTTATTTTTTAAAGAAGCAAGCCTCATCATTCCATAAGTGGTGGCAAGATGCATAGGCAATTCAATGGAGAACTACTGATTAAAATATATATATTTTGGCAGGCATCACGGGCCCTTCAAAGCATGGAGAGAGGAGATTGGCTGCCTGGCTTGAGTGACAGGCAGAAGAGAGTCCCGTGTAAATCACGTTGCTCTCTTTCGCCATTACCACCAGCACTTGTGGAATGGTAGCAGTGTGAAATGGCGACAGAGAAGAGCAAGACAGCAGAAAAGGTGAAGAGGGGCTGGGAGGCGCGATTATATGTAGTGTTACGCCACTCAGCTGGTGTGACGTTATTTTTACCCATGTGCAGAAATGCTCGTCATCTTCACTATCAACAGGTAGCTGGTATTTGAACATGCACTTTGCCTCTTTACCTGTAAATCTGTTCTCAGCCACCTTCTGTGGGGTTCCAAAGGCGCAGGTGATCCTGGAGGGCTGGGGGCAGCCAAATGATTTTCCCCTGCTGAATTAGAGCTAGAGGATGGTGGTGATTATGACCCAACTCTTGACTACAAGTCCAGGTATGCTGCACCTCATTCCCCTGCTGGTTGGCTTCTACTGGCTCTGGACTAGCTCCTCCTTTGAGGAATCCTCATTGTTGCTGATATGCCAGATATTCTTGGAAATAATCTGTTGGGTCTGCAAGTAGCAAGCAAACTAATAACAGGCAAAAAGACTCAGAACTTGATTCAAAATGGCCACCAGTTTAATTAATTAAGGGCTTTAAGCATAAAGAGGGGTAGGGACAAGGAATTGTTGCTGGCACCCAACGATACTGTGAAAAACCTCCTAAGCCAACTGTTGAATAACTCTAGGACAAAGTGGCTTGTGATCCCAGTGACAGGATCAATTCTCCAATCTGGTAAGGGCCATTACTTCTCATCTGCACTGGTCATTCTAGCCTAGCTGATTAACAGGGAGATTGGGAGGGCATCAGGAAAAGCAAGTCCCCTCCTCCTTCCCAGGCATAAACCTTTCATTCAGCCCAAATAAGGAGCCTCTGCTTGCATTAATAGCCCCCCTTTTTTTAAAGACGTCTTTCAAGACATTGTGTAACAAAAGAGAGGAAACTTTTAATTTAGGGATGTCAACTAGAAATTATGAGTAAAGCAAAGTTTCTGAAGAAAAACCACTTCCTTTGTTTAGAAATAGTCACATACATGATATAGAGATACTATCTTCCAAGGGGCTTTTGCACCCGTGTGTTAGTAGTAATATTAAGATGGCAATTTTCACCCATTAAAAAAAATTAATTATAATACATACATATATAATACATATAAGAGCCTCTTGTGGCGCAGAGTGGTAAGGCAGCCGTCTGAAAGCTTTGCCCATGAGGCTGGGAGTTCGATTCCAGCAGTCGGCTCAAGGTTGACTCAGCCTTCCATCCTTCTGAGGTCGGTAAAATGAGTACCCAGCTTGCTGCTGGGGGGTAAACGGTCATGACTGGGGAAGGCACTGGCAAACCACCCCGTATTGAGTCTGCCATGAAAACGCTAGAGGGCGTCACCCCAAGGGTCAGACATGACTTGGTGCTTGCACAGGGGATACCTTTACCTTTATAATACATATTAATGAATACTAAAATTAATTAATTAAGATTAATCTGCCTATTTAATTGCTCACTATTTTCATATAATCAAAAGGCTTCACCCTATCTTCTAACTATTTAGTTCCCCTAGTTTTTTGAATAAGGGTGTTTGCATTGCTACCACATACCACACACAGAGCTGCTTTGGCTAAATTTGTTTCTAGCTTTTGTTGGATTCTGTCCATATATGATCACAGTGTATTTGAGCTTTGTATATCAGAGCCTCTAGGCACTGGCTGCCCAGGACTTTAATAACACTCATAATACAGTAGGCCAAAAAAAAAAAAATCGGCTTCAAATTGTTTGAGAAATCCCATTTTCCCTTTCCTGAGCTTCCTAGGTTCTTTTCTGCTTGAATTAATCGATGTGCTCTGCTGGCTTTTATCCCACCTTGTTAGAATATGCCAGATCAGAATGTTTGCAAATATGCCTTTAAAGTTTTGTTTCTTCCCTAGACTGCATTCTTTTTAATATTTAATATTCAAATTATTTCTTTAAAAAATGGACAAATAATTATTTTAGCACTCCCCAGATCAGGTAAACTGCTTGATAAATACTGAATAATTCCACATAGTGACATTCATATTTACTTTACAGCAGTTGTGGTTGCCCTGTAGATGTGCCAGGATAGCAATAATTGCCTCTGAATTAAAATGGGGAGATGTCATCTATATAGTGCAATTCAATAGCCTGCTTTACAGAAGAAAATCTCTCTCCAGGGCAGTTTTTAAGGCGCAAAGTAACCTGACAGAAATCCAGATTCATTCTCTGCTCATGGAAGGAAGGGGACAGCAATGTCGCCATTTCCCTCTTCCTCCTGCAGCCCCCACCCCACCCCCTGCCCTTTCATCTCCAGAGTGTTCCAGGGGAGAGCCTGTCTTCTAGTCCCATGATTTCTTTGGGCTGTGTCAGGAAGGAGGAAGCAGTAAAACACACATACACCCTGCTGGGGAAAAGTGATCGATAGCAGCAGTAAAACAATTTTTGGGGCCACCCCCTAGTATCTATATGTTTATTTTGTTTTCATTCCTAGTCTCCAGGATCCTGACATCTTCTTGTACAGAACCAGGGTTTTGAATTCCCATAGATGTAGTAACAATGATGCTTAGATTGTTCCTAGATACACATTGTATTTGCATTGTGTAGTTGGAAGAAGCATTTTTTTAAATTGATTTTAAAGTCATTAGTGAACCTAGGCAGTCTGGCCATTTAAAACTGTACAGATCAAGCAAATAGTAACATTTCCGCTGGCTGCATAACATACAAGCTGAGCTTTTGTTTCTGTCCCTCTTGTAGGTACTTGAGCCTGAGTATGATCAGAAGCTCTTCTAGCAGGGGAAGGAAAAGTTGGGAACATCCCTGTCAGCTGCAGAAGATCTGGGCTCAGCTTCTCTTTCTTTTCCTGTTATAGATATTTAAACCAGGGTATGGCTAGAAGTGCTAGGCTCTTGGCATGAGTGGATAGGCAAGAGTCAAAGGGCTCTTGGTTCTTTACCCAGAACCTACAGCCTGCAACTTTGAGTGATCTGTCTCAGTAGATCCGGTCCAGAACCCTAGGATGTATTTTTACCCTCCTGTTTACTTAAACTGTTTTTAATACTCTTGGTTTCTACTGGGGAGAAATGTATGATAAATTCAATTCAATTAATTAAAAACAAGTAGCCAGAAGAATGTATGCCATATTTTCGAGTTCCTGAATATGTTGGCCAGTTCAGTCCTGTTATCAAGGTGCAACATCACTGTCACGAGTACAGAGCTGACTCAACTCTCAGCAAAGGAAAGAAAGACTGACCTGAAGGAGCCATACGTATAATTCTAGCACTCGCGTCCACAATGACATAGTTCATATCAGCCAGTTACAGAGCAACCTACCAGCAATGTCTCCATGCCAACCACATATGGAAAAAGCTAAAGAATGGTTAGAAAGATTTTTTTTCTAGTTGAAGGTGGATTGCTGATTGTTTTTGAAAAGAGTGATCAATAGTATTGATGGAACCCACAACACACGATGCAACATAGTTTCTGAAAGCATGATACGAAAGCAAAAGTTGCTCCCTGGCTGGAAATATATATCTTCCCTCCGTTATGTATGCTTCTATTATATGCCTTGTGCATAAGTTGTGATCAGCTTGCTGAGCTGACACAAAACATACTATCAGGTATGACAGATGTGAAAATCAGTTCTGTTTCTGAATTTATGATAGCAACACCTTGCTATTTGAAACTAATCCTTATGTACAGTTCCTGTTCCTGAGACTGAGAACCCGTTTGAACTGCTCTGCTTGACAGAACCACCTGTAAAGGGTCTTAATAGAAGGCCTAGGCAATAGGTATCACCTTGTGACCACATCCGGGCTTGGGAGGGTTAGAAAACTGATCTTCCATGGGCCCAGCCCATCATGCATGCATATCCTCCCTCCTGACAACATATTTTTGGAAACCATACCAGGGCTGATTCTGCACTTATTTTGTTTATTCCGTTGTGGATCCTGCTGAATTCAGATCAATTTGAACTCGGTCTTCCTCCCCCCCCCCCATTGAAACAGAAAAGTGTTCTGCACGTGGTTAGGGAGGCTCAGAAGGGGAGGGGGGAGCCAAATGCCACCGGGACCTCTTCTTTTTTTTCTTGAAGTG
This sequence comes from Paroedura picta, assembly GCF_049243985.1. NCBI lineage: Eukaryota > Metazoa > Chordata > Lepidosauria > Squamata > Gekkonidae > Paroedura > Paroedura picta. The sequence goes on along the minus strand of NC_135374.1, from coordinate 78,258,422 downwards.
GAGGGGGAGGGAGCAGAGGAGGGAGGAAAGAAAACATGAGGCAAATCTCTACTCACAGAAATTAGGGCTTCTAGAGCTTGTTGAGAGAAAATTAGGGCTTCCCCTTTAAAAAGAAGCTTACAGCCTTGGCCAATCAGGGCTTCTCTACCACGGAGCTTCGACTACAAAAGTGAACCAGCTGGAGATCCACATGGTTTCTCATGCTTTCTCAATCTGATTCTGAAAATATTATTATTAATATTATTTCCATTCCTAAATATTGCAAGATAAAGGTAGGGTCACTCCGGATCAGACATGCTGATTGCAGAGGGAAAATTTAAATCAGACAAAATCAAAATGGAAATCGCACTGAGTGGAGATGGCAGGGACTGAATCGACCTGGGATTGGAATAAAAGCTCCGTGCAGACTACACCCAGGTTGAAGGAGGATGAGAAAACTTTGGAGTGGGGTTTCTTCCCAGTATGAGCCTAGAAATCTTTGTTGGTCTTAATGCTATTGGACTCAATTTTTGTTGTGCTTATTCAGATCAGCCCACTTGAATCTATTATTTTCTTAAATTCCGCAAGTTCTTTGTCATCTGTAAGTTGCTATTTTTAAAGCAATTTTATAGTCTGAGGGATAAATGTTGGAAGCTATAGATTTTACTATGTTTGAATCACTGAAAATGGATTAGCTGAAATAGCAGGGGATAAAATTTCAAAAATTTCAAAATGGCATCCCTACCTACTAATCCTGAGATTTTGCTTCTTTTAGCCAATTTTCTTATTCCACAGAGATTGCTTATATGTTCAAGATAAATAGGTCAGAATATGAATAAGAGACTGAAGTTCATTTGTTTTCTGTAATCTCTAAATACATAATTCAATTTGTTTTGGACTCACCTTTTCGTATGATGACTGAAAGCAGTTGATTGTTTTACTTTGTGCTATTGATTGGGTTGGGGTTGTAAAGTTTGGAGTGTTTCACCCAAGTATCAAAGTTGCCTTTGTAAGGATTCATGAAGATAAATGTTTATCTTCAAATTCTGCATTGATGAGTCTTTGTGTGTGCATTGGGGGGAGGAATAACTTACGTGTCTCATTCTTGTCCTGCAGTTTCCCTCCTAACCTTCTTTTTTGCCTTTTAAATATCAAATATTTGCTCCTCAGCAGCCAACTCTCCTCATGGTTCATCAACTATCATCAGAATCAGAATATAATTCAGGACCAGCTGTTTCTGGCTTGACTATCTGTAGGGACATGATCTTCAGATCTTCCTTCCTTTCCTCTACACGAACAGAAAGTTGGGAGTTCTCCATCTGCAAGTTCATAAGCAAAGTCAATGGAAAATTCTATATTAAAAGGTTCATGCTTAATGTAGTTTGAGACAGATATTTCTCATAATTCATAGTAATACTGCTTTGACCTTTTTAATGTTCTGCAATTTGATCCTTGTCTTATAGCTTTTATATTCCCCTTTCTTTGCATGTTAATTCGGTGTTTCAGAGGCAAGAAAGCCTAATATACAGTGGGATCCATTGCAAAGGTCAAGTAGATGACAGCAGAATTCCCATCATCCACACAAACTGCTGCACTATAATAACCTTGTAGTAATTCTTAGAAACTAAAAATCACTATAAACACATTTGTTAGGCAGAGAAGAAAAGCTCTTCTCTCTGCTAGATATGTATTTGTTTTGTTGACCTTCAAATTTGTGATATACAAAATATGTAGGCTGCAATGTACAGAACTAGCTACATACAGTCTATATAATTAGAAAGGCCATGAAAGCGTCAGCAGGGGGAAATTATATTTCTTGAGCTACACTGATACTTCATGATTCTGCAGCAGTGGTGGGCTCTTTCTAGACTAGCGCATGCTGGTGGTCCTGGATTTAGTACCTCCAGGGGTTTATTCAGGGCAGTTTACTTAAAAACACAGAAAACAGTACATATTAATAACATTAATAACATATTAATAACATTAACATTAAACTATAACAGAGGTAACAGAATGTAATGCTGCAAACAGGTCCAGAGCAGAACACATGGGTGGATCTCTGGGAGGGAGGGAGCAAGAGCCCTTTAGATGTTGCTGGTCACCTGGTCTCAATCAAATGCCTGGTGGAAAAGCTCCCTTTTGCAAGCCCTGCGAAACTGGAGATTGGGCTGAATGTGGGTCCTCCATGGTGTTGTTGTGAGGACCCTGGTTGCTACGTTTTGGACCGGCTGTAGTTTCCAGATCAAGGGCAGGCCTGTGTAGAGCAATTTACAGAAGTCCAGTCTAGAGATGACCATCACATAGATCACTGGCTAGGTGTTCCAGGGCCAGGTTGGGAGCTAGTAGCTTGGCTTGGTGGAGGTGGTAAAACGCCTGCTGTGCTACTTTTGTGACCTGGGCTTCCATTGTGAGGGAAGCATCCAGGATCACGCCCAGGTTCCTGGCAGAGTGAGCTGTTAAGAGCTGCACACCATCCAGGGAGGGCACTTCCTCACATGGACCCTTCCTACCCAGCCACAGGACCTCCATCTTTGAAGGATTGAGCTTCAGACGACTGCTTGAGCCATCTCGTCACTACTTCCAGGCAGCTGGCTAATATTTCTGGGGGAGAGTCAGAGTGGCCATCCATCAGGAGGAAGAGCTGGGTGTCATCTGCATATTGATGACAACCCGGCCCAAACCTCCATACCAGTTGGGCAAGAAGATGTTGAATAGGATAGGAGAGAGTACCGCTCCCCATGGGACTCCACAAGTAAGCTGTCGGCAGCTTGATGTGCTCTCTTAACATAGATATCAGGTTCTTATCTGACTATGTATGCCAAGTCATTCACTTCTTGCATCTGCTTGTCAATGCTTTTAATACCTGTTCTAATTTGCTTCTGTTCGCAGGTTTTACCAGCTGGCTTAATAAGCTATACTTATTGCTCAGTTACTTATGCATCTTGACTCCAACTAACCCTTTCTGGCAACTTACCCCCACCCCAGCCTCTCTCTACCTATATGCAATGATTGGCAAAGTTTGTTTCAATGTATCTGAAGAAGTGTGCATGCACAAAAAAGCTTAATTAAACTTTGTTGGTCTTAAAGGTGTCACTGAACTACAGCTTCTTCTGTTGCTTCAGATCAAGATGTCTACGCACTTGAATCTACCCTATATGATCTATTAGCAGATACTAGAGTTTATATCACTCAATCCTGCAGTAGGATCTACTTGAGAAAATCGTTGTGTAGCCATTGTAGTTGAGCAACCCATGATAACCTGTTACAATTGTGCGATATCTGTTGACCTTAATACTGATTATTTTCTTTCATCTGCGTCAACAGTTCCCATTCATCCCACTGTCAGTCTCTGTCTCCAGTTATGTAGGGATTGGAGAGCAAATGTTTATTCCCCCTATCACCAGTGGAGTAGGAAATACAGAGATGTGTGTAGAGTTCTGTCCTTACCCAGCGATAAGGCAATGGAGAAGGCTGCCATTGAAATGATTTCCTGGTGTAATATTGATTGCCATGGACAGAACAGGCTGCAGAGAGCAATAGCATTTTGAGGCCAGGACATGAGTGGCAAACGTGAAGCCACTTATATGGAGTCCCTAGTTGTTCTAGTTAGAACTGTTCGTGAATAACAGCTTTGCATCCATACAGGCTAATGCTGTGGTGGTGATTTATTTTGTTTTTCGTGCTGATCAGCACTGGCATACAAATGTTGCACTTCACTCAGCCTGGCAATGAATCTCAAAAGCAGACAGTTAATTGCATTTAAAATTAGGGGAGCCAACAGAAAATCAAGTTCATCACAATCAAGTGGCAACTAACCTTTCCCCAGCTGATAGAAAGAAAAACAGACCATCGATTTAATAAAACAAATATTGATGTTGAGAGGCTCAGCATGGCAAATAAATGTGCATTTATCCTTGTACTTCTGAGGCACTTTATTAATATAAAACAGTTCTAAAAAGTCCTTCTGAACCAGCTTTGGTTGCTTCAGCAATGGAGCTTATAAACTATGGATCCCAGTGGGCCAGTTATATATTAATCAGTTTGCTGATTCAAAATGTAAGAAGCCCACCAGTTTAATAGTTTTCAATTCATTATCAACTCTCTATAATTATTGTGCTTTTCTAAAAATATATATTCCCGTTACTTACCGCTAAATGATTTGAAGAAGGAATACAAACAACATTCTTTATCATCAGACTTCTCTTTTTTATCAGTACACTCATTGGCACAAGGCATCAATTGACATCAAATATCAAAACAATGCCGCTTATGCTTTCTTTCCTGTTTCCCTCAATTAATTGGTTTTTTATTTGGTTACATGTTTATTTATGAATAGATTCTGATACATTAGTGTGTGTGTGTTCCAGACTTCTAGCAAGGTGTAGTGGTAAGAAGAATATCAGACTAGGATCCGGGGGAGAAGCATTCAAATCTCCATTCTTTAGTAGTAGTAGTAGTAGTAGTTTTAGTAGTAGTTGTAGTAGTAGTATTTAGATTTCTAGTCCGCCAATCATGGAGACTGGCTTACGGTGGATTACACACACAGAAAAAATCCAACAATACAATAAAAGCCTATAAAATCCCACTAAAACCCAATATCAATTACAATACTTCCAAAGATGGCAAAAACCATTATTTCCTAACACAATACTTTCAGAGGCGGCATGGGGGAGGCATTTGCTCTAGCACTGGCCCTGACCATAAACTTGGTGGAAGAGCTCCATTTTGCAGGCCCTCCAGAAAGCAGAAAGTTCCCCAAGGGTCCGCAACTCCTCCAGGAGCTCCTTCCACCAGGTAGCTGAGGGCAATAATTTGCCAGCACTCTGAATTGTCACAGTTTCAGAGTGGTCCCTAGGCCCAATCAGGGTGTGTTTGACATGACCAAAAAATGTTCACATGTAGTATCCATACCTTTCACCTCAGCCCCTCCACTCAATGCTGGTGGGCTATTGAAACGAACTTGCTGGTATAAGAACAAATGGTTGTTATTGTTGGAAGCAATGAAAATGCGAGTCATCACTCTCATTTTTTCTTTACAGGAGCTGCAAAGAATCTATCCTCCTCACTGTTGTTCAGCCTTACCCTGTGAGTAGTTAACACAATTTTTTGAATTAGTTTCCTAGCAACATTTATGGCTTTTGTCTTCCTGTGTTTCTGGTCTGCATAACCAAAAGCACACATGCAGTACAAACTGTGACTTTGAGAATAAATGAGAGGATTATAAACTAATACCAACAGAAATGTAACAGCATTAAGTGTAATAAAATATAGACATTTACCAACTGCCAGAGAAATATTTCTGTGGGATGGAATACTGAGTTCTGTTTCAAGATGTTTCACAAAGTCACAGCAGCCTTAGTATGGTTTCTCCATAGTGATATCTTGTGTAGTAGCTGTTAACACCTTTATTATGGTACTCAAAAGTCAAAATGGTTGTATGCTGGTGGCCAGCAGCTGCCCATGAGCATGACTGCGGTAAATTCATTCCCTGTTTTAGTAAGAAATGCAACGGCTTATTCCATTATTAGAATTTTGTTCTTAATAATTCTAGAGTGATAAGCAGATCATCTGCAGTGAAGCTTTATGCATATAGATCTGCTAGAATGTCAAACACAATCAGAGATGTGAATGTTGTATCATACCTGAGGCCAGACTAACTCTTATTGGGCAACCATCCTGTTGCATACGCAGTTATGCTCCTGTGATGTGAAATGATGGAAAAGTGGCTTCATAATTAAGAAGTTTTGAAAGCAGAAGTATGTCCAGTCAATTGGAAGCATAATCACACAAAACTAGCTACTTGGTGCCCCAGATACAGCCCCCTGGCATTTCCTGTGCCTACATCCTTTAACTGCATTGGAAAACTGATAAATGTCACATCTCTGTACTTCATTATCACTGTTTTTCTCCCCTGTAATAGGAAGCCTCTTATTTATATTTAAGCTTTACACTGGCTAAAACAAAGAGACATTTGGTACAATCACAAATATGCAAGCACTTGTTCTTTCAGTGTGCTGTCCAAAGTTAGCGAGGTAAGAAAAGAAATCTAGTTCAGGTTAGCCAGGGACAGAAGACCTTGCCGCATTGCATTGACACCTTGACTGTCACAAGGAGTCCTTAACAGAACAAAATGTATACTTTTGTGTTCAGTAAATATGTATGTAATATGAACTCATCAGCCAAACATCTGGTGAAACTAACATGAATCTTGAATGGCTTAACTGGGGGCACTCTGGACACTCAGGGTCTTCCAGTTTAGTTTTGCTTAAACTCGTTCACTTTCAGTTTAATTACAACCAAAATCAAACACTCCTCTGTTATACTTCTTGACAATTTAATAATCTTTGGCAGGTGAATTTGCATGTCATATGTACTGATAAAGAAAAGATTTAACAGCTTAATCACTTGGAGGGGTTTGAAGTTTTGCTCTTCTGGAAGTGTGTTTGATTATCTTTTGAAAGCATTTTGTTTTGAAATGGGTTACCATTGCAATGCGTATTTTATTAGGTTTAAGTATATTTCCAATGAGACAATTCATCCACTGTGGTATACATTCAGGCTTTGGGAATGACTTTCGATAGCTGACCTGATAAGGTGGCATTCTGGAGAACAATCAAATTCTCACTGTGACTGAGTGGCACAAACAAATATTTGCTTTCTTTTAAATAGCTTGCAGAGGATTCCTTTACACTTTGTTTTATTTGCCTCATTGATAGCCCACTTTTCTTGTTGAGACTCAAGGCAGATAATAAAATTCTGTCAGCCAGCATAAGACATCTAATAGACAATACAGTAGATTTACGCAATAGAGAAAAATACAAAACAATAAAAAATGTTGGTCTAAGGCATGATGGAACATAATGCAAAAGTCTTGTATAGAAATTGTAAAAATCCACATTCATTCAAGTAAACTACATGCAATAAGTTATACAAGAGTATATAAACTGGAATTAACGTATGACTTGTTTTGTTATTTTATAATAATTTTGGTATTTTCCTATTAATGCTGGAAATTTTGAAATTTTGTCTTAGGAAAGACAGCCCTGGCCTAAGTTGAAAAGTCCTCAAATTCTCAAGACACTTGTGCCGAAAGCAAGCACTGATTTATTTTTATTTCATAATAACAAAATAAGCATTTATATCTCACCTTTCCACAGGGTTCAAGGTGGCTAACAATAATAATTTTAAACCTTTCCAGTTAAAACTTAAAACAAAAGTGACCACTGCAGTACCCAAGTTCTCTAACTTGCCAGCACTGAAGAATGAAGTCGAAGATCAACCACTAAATGTTTCAATAAGAAAAGAGAAGGGAGATTCTTGTACCAATGTGGTAGTCAGGATCTAGGAGATCCAGTCTGCCATGAATATTCATCATGGTGCCTGTCATGAGTCACTCTGGGCCATTTCGCACGGCTTCAAAATAGCACAATGGTTGCTAATTGGAAACGCTACTAATTTGCCATAACCCACGACGTCGTAGACAATCTGCAACAATCCTGAAACCGACCCGCAAAAAGCGCTTCGTTGTAGTGCTTTCAGGGGAATCCAGAAAAGTGGATTCACCCTCCGGATAGCGATACACTCCTGCAACCAATCTGCAACAATAGCGCTAAAGACCTGTGCGTTACCATTGTTGCGGGTTCTTCAAAGTCCCTCCTCCTGAGCCTGTCCTCCAAACTTCCAGCGAAGCGATCGCCATTTTTTTTTCTCCGAGCGAGCGGGGATAAACGCACCAGCGAGCCTCTTTCTGTTTAGAGGCTTCCCTGGCTTCAGTCCTTCACCTTTAGTCACTAAGCACAAACCACATAAAAGCCCGTTTGCTGAAATAAAGTCCCTTTATTTTTTACACATTAATTCAGCCGATAATCGGGCCCGTGAGAGGGGGGGGGATTTTTTTTTTATCACTCGAGGCAGCGTGCCAACGATCATACAATCAAACGACAGCTCACATTAGGCAGCTGGATGGGTCTCTCCGTTGCAACGAATCTACCTAGATTCGTTGCTATGGGTCTGTTTTTTTTTTTTTTTAAACCATTCTTAAAGGGAAAGGGGCTGTTTGGGAGCATGCTAACGGCTGCCCATTGGCTGCTTGACGGCCAGGGGCGGGACGAGCTTGGCAATAGCGCTTCCTTTCTAGCGATTTCTGCCGAGACCGGAAGCCTGTGGGAAACGCTAAAAAACGCAACTGATTCCACTACAAAGGCAGGTATGCATAACGACGAATTCCACTATTTTAAATGGCGATTTTTCATTCCGCAAACAATTTGCAACAAAGATCCCCGTGCGAAAAGGCCCTCTCTCTTAGCCTATTCTGCCTCCCAAGGTTGAAAGGATAGAATAGAAGAGCACAATGTTGTAAACTGCTTTATGTCCTCATTGGAGAGAAAAGGGGGATATAAATATCTAAATACATAGTGTACTAGAGCTGGGTAACAGATCAAGGATTCAGAATATCTGTTGAGCTGATCTGTAGCTTGCACTGCTCCCTTATTCGCTCCACCTTGACTCTGTTTCATATATTGAGTATACCAGTGAAATCCTTCTCTAGTGACAGTGGCACAAAAGACAGAGAGTTCTTTGCAGTTTTAGAACCTAGATACCAACATGTTAGTGAGAGGTTTTTAGAATGCAATGGCCTTCTTAGTCAGATGTTGAAGTGCAGCATCCTGTTGGGAGTCCTACTCAGCTGAATGCTCGGAAGTCAGTTAAAATCTCATATGAGCCAAGGTTTCATTGGATGTCATTATATTTTCCCCATTTCATCCATCATTAATGTTTTGGACATTAGGATATTTGTCTGCATTACTGGTTTGTTATTATAAGGATACTGATATCATCATATGCTAATATAAGTGAAGTGCTTTGAAAATTCAGGAGAAGCTCTCTTTCCCTATAAAACAGTGCACATTATACTGTCAGTGTTTGGAAAATTTAATATTATAGCACCCCTTGTTTGGATGCACAGATGTCAATACAGAATTGCCTACTGGCCATGTATTAGTGGTTAATTGCCTTTCTAAGATTATTTCCTCCAAATGAACATTGGCAATTGTGATTAATTTGATCAGCAATTGAAACATAATGTAATGGTCAGTCTAGAAGAAGCTGGCTCTGATATGCTGTACTATGAAGAGAACAAGGGGCAGAAGATGTAAAAATAAAGAACAGGGCTGAACTGGAAGTCTAAATTTGCTTTAAATCATAACATGGATCACACTAGAGGTTACAAACATATGTCTTTTCAGATGTTGTTTCAATTTTGTTATTTTCCAGAGTGCTGAGTCTTGTTCTTGCAGACTAGATGAACTATAGCTGATGGCTATTAATTACCATAGTGAATGTGCTTACTGTTATGTAATGATGAAGTTCATTCAATAACACATTAAATGTGCACATCTAAGCCGGCAGTTTACGCTAATCTTTTCCTTGATTTCACTAGCTCATTCTTGGTCATTTTGAACAGTGTAAAATTCTGAAATATTTTCATGAAAAATATTTCTCAGTAAGGCATGAAATATACTTTGCTTGATTATGAAATGAAGCACTAATTGTATTTGTAAACAAATATATAATATTGGCTGTTTATTTCAGACATCCATATCCTGACTGAGAACCAAGAATACAGTCTATTGGGTGGTGGACAACCAGGTTGTGGACTGGGAATATTGTGCTCAGTAGTCCATATGGGATTTTAGAAGCATCCTTGTTGCATAAAGGACCCATGTCATGGTCCAGTATGTGAATGAGGTAGTCATGTAGCTGAGGGGGAACATTGGCAGTTTGCAGCTTCCTACCATGGGTGGTACGTAGCATTTGCTGAAAGATTCTGTTGAAAGATTCAGGGTTTTGCCGGATCCTGGTCTTCTGTTGGACACAACTGCAAAAAAACAACGTTTTTTTCTAGTTTTTTGCAGACATCTGACCTGGCCATGCTGATCCATGCTTCAGTAACCTGTTAGATTACTGTAAACCATTCTACATGGGACTGCCCCTAGAAACTCCATAAAGTGCAGCTGGTGTAAAATGCTGCTGCTAATCTGCTGTTTGTGGCCAATGAGAGTGTATCATGCTGGCCCCTTCATATTACTGTTCTAAACCAGATGTTGACCATTGCCAGCCTGATGCAAGCAGCTTGGTATGAAAGGTAAAGAAAGAGCAGCCAAGGTGCCAGAACGATTGTATCTGAAATGACACAAACATACTGTTAGCAACTGGCTACCAAAACATTACAAAGGCTGTCTGAAAAGGGTCTCCTATTCTGAGGTTCCTTTATCAGCTGCTGTTTAATTTCTGGATCCACTTCAAGATTTTGAAGTTCGCCTTGACGGTCCTTCATACCTTGGGCCCCAGATACTGGAAGGACTGCCTCTCTCTATGTTATCCTGTGTGGCAGTTCCAGGCCTCCCTGCAGGGTCTGTTGTCAATCCACTGCCATTTCTGCCATAGTCTGGGCTCAGGTTTTCAGTGGCTAGTACATGCCTATGAGAAATCCTGAGCCCAGCCTCCTGGAAGAAGTCATGGGGGCTACTTTCTTCACGGCTTTCCAGCAAGGCTGCAAAACAGAGCTGGTCCAGAGAGCTTTTGGGACACCCTGAGACTGGACAGCGGGGAAATACCCTGCTCACTGGACCATAAGTTGTTTTAGCTTTTGTTTGTGATGAGTCATTTTAATGTTTGTTTTGTTAAACTGTACATATCATTTTTACTTTAGTTACCCACCTTTACTCACAGGATGCCTGGGAGAAAGCACTTACTTATTAGTATTTTCTGGAGGTCTCCCATCCAAATGCTAGCCAGGACTGATCCTGCTTCGCTTCTGAGATCTGATGAGTTCAGGATAGTGTGGGCTGTTCAGAGCAGGGAAGGGATAAGGGACTAATGTGGAATATAACACATCCCACTAAGAGGGCTTTTTGTTTTTACTTTGCCCCATAAATTTAGGTTTCTGTATATTTTGTTAGAGGCAAGGCTTGCACCGGTGCTAGGAATAAATTTGCAAGAATAGTGTTCCCATTACCAAAAATAGGAACCAAAGCCTGGGAGCTGGGTGACTTCAGAGAGGGTGTACATAAAAAAAAAAACACAAGTGTCAGAGCTCACATTTTAATAGTTCAAGTTATCTAGAAGTGTTGGATGTGAAGAATTTTGGAAGCTGTGGAAATAAATACATGCACTGGCTATCACTGTATAGGAGATGACTTTCCCATTGCATTTCATGGAGCATTTATTGGCTGAGTAGTCCAGAGACAGTCACACAAACACACGTTTGACCACATTACTTTAGAAAGCGCTGCAAGGGATGACCAGTGACACCAAGAGCAGATGATGCCGTTTCAGTCTGAATGCTGAATAAACGAATGACACTCAATCAGCTTTTTTATGTTCAATACCTCTAGGAAAATCTGTGGTTTGCTTTTATATCCATTGTTTATCTAATAGGATTTCAGAAAGGTGAGAACAAATGATTATTAATCAGGAGAGCTATTGAAGAGGTTGAGGGTTAAGCATCAGTCACGTAACCTGTTTTTCTCCTTTTACTCCTAGTCCCCTAAATCGGCATTTATCAGTGCTGCAAAAAAGGCAAGATTGAAGTCCAATCCCGTCAAAGTGCGATTCTCGGAAGAGGTCATTATTAATGGCCAGGTTTCAGTGAGTGCCAAGATTTTGTTTTCTGCTTACTCCCCAGATAAGAAAAGGAATTTATCCCAAGTTGATCTGTAAATAACACAGAAATAACACTGTACAGTTACTTTGATATGTGTGGGCAATTTATTCATTAGAAATATGTTTGCCAAACAGTGCAACTACTGAATATATAAAAAGCTGTTCATTATTTCAGTGAATTGAGACTTTCAGGATACAAAGGACTGTTTAAAACATATAGCAATAACGTGTCATCCTTTTGTTCAACAGTACTATATAAGAAAGAGCCTCTTGTGGCGCAGAGTGGTAAGGCGGCAGACATGCAGTCTGAAAGCTCTGCCCATGAGGCTGGGAGTTCAATCCCAGCAGCCGTCTCAAGGTTGACTCAGCCTTCCATCCTTCTGAGGCTAGTAAAATGAGTACCCAGATTGCTGGGGGGTAAACGGTAATGACTGGGGAAGGCACTGGCAAACCACCCCGTATTGAGTCTGCCATGAAAACGGTAGAGGGCGTCACCCCAAGGGTCAGACATGACCCGGTGTTTGCACAGGAGAAACCTTTACCTTTTACTATATAAGATTATATGGAGATTTTTTTTTGCTTGAAAGCATGAGATCTTATGTGCCAAAGAAAGAACCTTCATTCTAATATATAAATTAATCATGAGACGTGTGATTCTGAAAATGTAATATTCAGGCTTTTCACGTGAACCTTGACTCTAATCACGGAATGAACAAAACATGCCACCCAGAACCAAGACCTGAGATAATAATTAATCTTTATATCTCACAGGTAACATCAGCGTTAAGACAATAAGTACAGAAATACCTATATAACAACATTGATACATTTAAATATCTTTACAGTTGAGGGCTGTACAACGTTATTTAGTGTTGAATCATCTGTCATAAAGACCTGTTGGCTGTTGGAAAGAGCTTTAAGGGAGGGGAAATGCTACCCAGAACATAGAGAAGCTGATGAGATTGTGGTCCATGAAATATTTTTAAAATTTAAAAATAAATGTTTTAAATTTAAAAATCCTTTATTAAAACCAAGTAAAATAAACAGTGTCTCAGCGAAAATATTTCATAGGAATGATGTCCTAATACAAGAGCCAGCCTTTAAAAGGATTCCTCATTACTGTAAGTTTTGAATCTTGCATCTTAGAGTTTGAGCTTCTGAATTCTGTATTTTCTCATTCTTAAGAAGAACAGACAAGCACTAATCCGGTATTTCCATATGATTCTTCCCCCCTCCCCCCTTTTTATTGCCCTTTCCGTAAGATAACCTCTGCAACATTTGCTCTCAGATGTTGATTTGTATTTATAGTTTTTTAATAGAAGTGTAATGTAAGAAATGCCATGCTGGGCGATGCTAGCAGTTCTTTCAGTTCAGCACTGGCTATGGGCTGCAGCAAGCCAGGGGAAATCAGGGAGGCACGGGAAGAAAGCCAAGAACAACATGCTAAGAAAAAACAAAATGTCTGCTTTCTTGTTCCTTCTAAACACATGAAGAAATGTAAGGCAAAAATATATTGTTACGTTATGTAGACAGTACTATTGGAGAAAGAAACCCTGCGTCTTGAATAGGATCGAGTGACTTCTGTTATATGAAAAGTCTAACTGCGATGGATGTAACCCAAAGAGTGAAACTGCATAATTGGGTGGCTCTTTGTTGCTGCCTGAATAACCAGAATTAGAAGAAGAAGAGTTGGTTCTTATATGCCACTTTTCTCTACCCGAAGGAGGCTCAAAACGGCTTACAGTCGCCTTCCCTTTCCTCTCCCCACAACAGACACCCAGTGAGGTGGGTGAGGCTGAGACATCCCTGATATTCCTGCTCGGTCAGAGCAGTTTTCTCAGTGCTGTGGCGAGCCCAAGGTTGCTCAGCTGGCTGCATGTGGGGGAGTGGAGAATCGAACCCGGTATGCCAGATTAGATGTCCGCACCCCTAACCACTACACCAAGCTGTCTCTCTTAGGATTTTAATAGCAAAGTCTCACAGACAGATCAAACACCATTCCTCCCTCTAGAAGGCTCAGAAGAATCACATCCTTCTAAGTCCATTGAGTCTATTCTACTTAGGATGGCTCCAAAACACCACTTTGGGAATGTTGTTGGCCCGCACAACACAATGTAAAACACTGGACTTGATGTGGGACTGAATACATGTTAACAAATATATGGCAAATGCCCACACAGAGAACAAGAGGAGAACAACAGGCTCTTCACTTCTGCCCATAGTTGATCTAAAGTTTAAAAGGGAGTACAGTCATGCAAACTGCAAATGCTTATATTCTTATGCTTATATCTGTGGGATGTGATTAGCAGCCTTGTAAGGGCAAGCTTCCTAAATGCAGATGGCTTCCGCACACGTTATCAGGAACCCTGCCTTTTCAGTTTTCCTAATCCCATGGATAGAAACTATACCTGTACCATCTGTAAAAGTGAACTCTCCTTCAAAGGTTATGCTGAATGTGTATAGGGTGGAGCTGTGTGGCTCAAATAGGTATGATCCTGCTCCATCTTTTATTCATGTTCCGATATTTACATTTGCCCTGGTGGTTTTAATCACTTTTGTGTGTAAACACATTATTCCCATGCCATCAGCAGTTGTCTGGATTGTGAAGGACTAACATCCTATTGAAAAGTTTGAATTGCTCCTAAAACTAGAATAGCCAAAATAACAGCTTTTGTTTTCTGGGATTTTTATGTTATAGGAAATGTACAGTCCACCACAAAAGAGAATTACAGTGCAATTTTAAGCAGAATTATACCCTTCTAAACCCAGATTATAGCTTGGTGTGGGACTGTACTGTTGGTGAGCAGCCTAGTTTTAGCAGTGTTTTTGAATACCAGAGCTGAATTTTGTAATGCAGCTAGTATTGATATCCCTGTCATGATCTGGTAGATTTTGTATCAGGGTGATAATGAAACATTGACCTACATCGCAGAATCGCTGTGAAGGCAGATTCTAAAGCAATTTGTAACATTGTACTTTGGTAGTGTAAATAATAGGCAGTGACAGATACAGTACATTACTAAGAGAAAAATATAAGAATTGTTTTGCTTTACAGGATATATTTGATTTCTAGTGTAAGTCGGTTCTATAGTTCTCCACTCTTCTTCAGTTCAGAGATTTAGGCTTATTTTATGCCTTGTACTATAGGGAGTATAATCACATTTATTACTCTTTAACAGGAAACAGTTAAGGATAATTCACTTCTTTTCATGCCAAATGTTCTGAAAGTATATCTTGAAAATGGGCAAACCAAATCTTTTCGCTTTGACTGCAGCACTTCAATAAAGGTAGGCTCACTTTTCAGCACCTTTTAACATATGTCTCTCCTTAAGGCCATAATAAAAATCAAGACCATGCAAAGCTTCCATATTACTTTATGACCAAGGCTATTAAAAATCCACAATAAAAATCTCATATGCAGGATCCAAAGACCTGTCCTGTAAGTTTCTCTTTTTGCCAGTTTTCCAAAGAGTAAGTTGAAGACCTAATTAGATTTAACCTATTTTAATGCTCATAAAGTATAATGTGGTGTTAGTGTTACAAAAATAGGGGTGGTGATTTTAAGGACTGCAGCTTAATTAAAACTACATGGACCTCACAAAGAAGTTCTGATTTGCTGCCAGAAGTCAGCATGGTTTGCCAGCAAAATGCAAAGTTAAGATTAAGTGATTGGTTACTAATTGAAAATTTTGCAATGTGTCCAGAAATATGAATGATAAATTGATTTGTATTTGTGTAATGATTTTTCTCTATTAATTGTGTATTGCTTCCTTCTCTAACTTCACAGTTCAAATAATAAAGTAGCATTATATCCATGTGTAAACATAGTATAAGAACATAGCAGAGATAGAATGGTAAAAGCTGTTTTTACCATAGAGATGTTGCCCAAATACCAAAGTGTCACAGTCATGTTTCGTTGTGATGGTGCTAGTTCCGGTGATGGTCTCAGTTGACATTGGCAACATGGCCTAGGCCTTCTTCTTTCTGCTATTAAGGCCCCTCCATCCCTGTCAGGTGACCAAAGAGGCCTTAGCAATCCCAGTAGGTAACGTACAGAGCAATTGTGAGTTATTTTGAATTAGACCAGGAGCAGCTAAGCTGTGGCTCTCCAGATGTTCATGGTCTACAGTCACCTGCCAGCTCATAGGAATTGTAGATCATGGTCATCTGGAGAGCCACAGCTCAGCCACCCTTGAACTTGAGTTTAAGAAGGGATAGAGAGCAAAGAGACACTGAGCAGAGATATCTCCATGTCTTAGAAGAACATCCACTTCCACCTTAATGAATGGGCAAATTTAATTCCCAATTTGAAGACAAAGGCGTAAGGGGAAAGCTAAATGCAAAGGCTTAATGCTGAAATTTGAAATTGCAGATATTGGACCTTCCTTAGTTAAAGTTAGAACTATGGCTACAGGCCAAATTACATGGGGCAAATAACTCACCCCAGGATGCTTTGAACTTGGGAAAATATGCTACTGGTGACAGGAGCCTCTCTTCCCCTATGCTGCAGTTTCAAGCTAAATCAAGCCCACGCAGCCCTTAAAATCCCCCCCTCAGCCAAATAACTATGGGGAAAATGAGTCAGGTCTAGGGGACTAAGACCCAAGTAGGACTTAAGGTGGATTGCACAGAATGAGAGACAGCTAACTGGGTGGAGGGGGCATTATTTGTTTGTTTGTTTATTTATATTTTTATACCGCCCTTCCCTATGGCTCTGGGCGATTTTACATAAAACATTTTGAAACATTTACATAGAACACTCTCAAAATCAATATAACAATATAACAATATAACAATAACATACCAACTAGAACAGTATTTGAACAATAGAGTTTTAAGAGCAAGGGAAGACAAATTAGAAAAGAAGAGTCGGTTCTTATATGCCACTTTCCTCAACCAGGAAGGAGTCTCAAGGTGACTTACATTCGCCTTCCCTTTCCTCTCCCCACAACAGACACCCTGTGAGGCAGGTGAGGCTAAGAGAGCCCAAATATTACTGCTTGGTCAGAACAGCTTTATCAGTGCTGTGACGAGCCCAAGGTCACCCAGCTGGCTGCATGTGAAGGAGTGAGGAATCAAACCCTGCTCACAAGATTAGAAATCGGCGCTCCTAACCAGTACACCAAGCTGGCTCTCAGAGAGGCAAAGTGGGATTAGAAGTCTGTGAGATTTTGGGTATGATGTAAGATATGAATTGAAAGTTACAAGAGGATTGTAATGGAGGAAGACCTTTAAAATGATGGCTCAAGAGAATTGATACCAATTATGTTTGATATTCATTTAGACTGCAATCCAGTACTTATTTGCTCTCTCATAAATCCTGTTAACTTAATTGATTATCAATTGGTAGGACTAAATGAGAAATATAGTACAAAGTACAAAAATAAGTTACACCTTGTTACACCCACTGACTTCAGTCACCATTAGAGGGGCATAATGCTGCTTAAGATGGCCCTGTTAGTAACAAACTATTTCTCTCCTACTACACATATGTTGCTTAAGCTCCCTCCCCTTTTCTAATTTCTTCAAACATGTTAAATAGTGATCCGTGTTTTTTTTAAATCTCTCGGATCATGATTTCAATAACAACCCAGTCATACTGGGACCCACTCACAGAGTTGATTGCCAAATGAGTTGGCGATGCTTTCAGTTCCAAAAACAAAATCCAAAGACTATTTTGCCATGAATGAAAAAAGCTTAAGACATACTTGGTGGAGGGATGACAGCTCACATGCAGCTCATTTTGCTCTATTTTCGTAAAGCAGTAAAACTAGTTTCCAGCTCTGTGTTTTTATCTTCTTTTGTGCTTTAAAGGATGTCATCTTAACACTTCAAGAAAAGCTCTCCATTAAATGTATTGAACATTTTTCTCTGATGCTGGAGCAGAAGACTGAAGGGTCTGGAACCAAACTTCTCTTGCTTCATGAACAAGAGACTTTAACTCAGGTTTGTGACATAATGAAACGTAATAATGATCTAGTTATTTCGGTATGTGGATTACTGGAGTCACTACTGTGATTGGTCAAATATGGTTAGAACATGGTTAAGAATGCATTACTGTTATTATTACCATGATATGCAGGCTCCGCTTCTCAAACAAGACAAGTACCCAAAGAAATATATTTCAGGAAGGATTTTTCTCACCCAAATATTAAGGTTACACACATAGGAGCAACTTTTGTAAATTATCTCACGTGAGATGAGTTACTTATGAGATGGATTACTTACTTATGTGTTTAAAAAATGGTATTCACCCCTCCATCTAGGTAGGGATCTGGAGAGTAATCTTCAACAAATGTAGGGTGTCAAATAAAAACAATCTAAGGCAAAAGACAAAGAACAGCTTCGGGATTATTTAAATAGACTCCTGATATCAGGACTATCACACATTAGATGCCCTCCGTATCAAACAGCCAAACTACATGATAAGCCAAAACTAGTTGGGTCACAGGGAAGAGGAGGTCACAGGTGTGTGACCCAACTCACACTCAGACATATATTGAAGAAATTCATCTTAAAGAACACTCTTTCACTCAACACTCTCAGGAAGTGCTGGAGGGGAGGAGAAGGTGCTTCAGGTTTACTTCCTTTGTGATTTTTGCCAACAGAAATGGCACTGGGAACGGGGGACTTTTTTGCTCACTGAAGGCATTTCTGTCAACGGAACATAATGTTCCTGCCTCCCTGGCAGTGGGGCATTAATGAGGAAGTAAAATGGACTCTCCTTCTGCATGCAGGTGAGGGGATCTGGATAGCTGCTCAGTCATCAGGGAAGCCCACAGCTGTGGTCCTTCTGCCGGCCGGCCCCCCTTGCCTTTTCCCTGGCCCAGCCGTTGGAGTAGTGCCCCCAGGCTGGCAGAGGCAAGAGGGCAGTCAGGAGAGAGGGCAGAAGAGTGTGAGTGGACATTGGGGTGTTTCTATCCATGCCCAATAATCTGTCAAACTGATTCCTCCTTTGATTAAAAAACATTTTATAGTGATGCCAGGGGGCAGGGTTTTTGCAATCGCCACGATGTGATAGTGATGTAAGACATAAAACATCTTTTTCTTTCCACCACCTTCATTTTTATTTCTTGCATACTAGAGAGTTCTGAAGAGTTCAAATGCTTGCTCACTGAGTTATTAGGACTATTAGTTATTCCTAATAAATATCTCATAATTACTGTTTTTTAAAAAAATAATCTGTAAACTGACATATGTAGCTATTCCTTTCAAAATACCATAGGAAAGAAGAGGAGACACAGAGGGGCTTATATTTTTCATATATTTTAATATATTTCCATAGTTCTACTCGAAGGGGTTTTACATAAAAGCTATACTTTTATCTTTTGAATTACAGCATTATAGGTGGTCTGAGAACTGCCTTGTGCCTTCCACATTCATGAATATGGAAGAGGCTCATGTGTGAAGCAAACAAAACTTGATTGTTGCCTGATTGTTTTAGTAATATCGCAATCTGTCCCCATCTACATTGATAAATGGTGACACTGAAAACATTGCTAGGTGATTTCATTTATCAGATTATTAGGGTAGATGAAGCTGCACCAGAGGATTATTAGAAGCATTTGGTTCTGGCCTAATTCTGCTGTTGCTGGATTCAGTCATGTTTCCCATTATTAGTGTTGGAAAGGGATAACTTTTTAAAACAAGCTTTCCAACAGGTTGTTAGACAAACACAGACCCAAAGAAGCACCGGTGTCTGATGATAAGAAAAATGGTTTGCTATAGAGAGAGCATAGATGACATGGGGGAGGAACTGCATGTTTAACATTGACCCTGCTGTCAATGCTAACAGCCCAGTCAATTTTCTGCAAAGCAGAGCAAACCCAAACAAAAATGGTCATTTCTGCATGCATTATCCCATTCTGCTCATTCACCTTCCTTGTCAGCTGAAGTAATGCAAATCTTAATGACCGGTGGATCTAGGGCTGCTTCCACACCCCGGTGATTTTCATTGGGAGGTTAGGTTGCTGAAGTGAGTTGTGAAATCCCCTTTGCAAGGGAAATTCCAGCTGGGAGAGGGTAAAGTGTTCTCTCTCTCTCTCTCTCTCTGGCTCTTGTTAGCTGTGGTTTCCCTTTCAGACCTGATGGATAATGAAGGCGGCCCCTGTGTTCTCATGTAGGCATCTGGATCCTCTGCCCACTTGGTTTCAATTTTTAAAATTATTTATTCTGGAAAACATGGGTAGTGCTGCTTAGGAAGAGTCTAAAGCTTTTAAAATATATATGTAAAGGTTTAGAGCCTCTTGTGGCGCAGAGTGGTAAGTGGCAGAAATGCTGTCTGGAGCTGTCTGCCCATGAGGTTGGGAGTTCGATCCCAGCAGCCGGCTCAAGGTTGACTCAGCCTTCCATCCTTCCGAGGTCGGTAAAATGAGTACTCAGCTTGCTGCTGGGGGTAAACGGTAATGACTGAGGAAGGCTCTGGCAAGGCCACCCTGTATTGAGTCTGCCATGAAAACGCTGGAGGGTGTCACCCCAAGGGTCAGACATGACTCGGTGCTTGCACAGGGGATACCTTTATCTTTAAAGGTAAATATTACCCTCGCTCTTACTGACATCCACAGCCAGGGCGGCTCGGCTGCGTTTAATGAGAAGCCCTCACTCAAACAGAGGTTGGTGTTGGGTGCTCAATCATTGTTCTATTCATATATTGCCACCCATGTGCTCGTTCATATCCTAATATATGTATGGATCAAGATATTAAATTGCATGTGTTTGCTTCTTCCCCATAGACTTACAGCCCATTGGGTTAAACAAAACAAAAAGTCAAATTTTATTTATGGTACTTACATAGCACAGAAAAGTAAGGCTTAAGTAATATTTCACTTCCATTTAACTTTTGAACTGAAGTCCTATTCCTGCAACTGGAATCCTGTAGTTACATATCAACTATTTTCTAATCACCTTTTTTGCACAGTTCCACTAAGTCAGACCTTCTCCTTTTCCCTCCTTGACTGATCTACTGCCAACTCCAGCTGCCGTTCTTAACTGCTGTTTTCCATTTCCCTTTCCTAACATTTTACGAGCTCGCAATGGTTACTCATACAAAGAGGTGGAACCTGCCCTGTCCATCATAATTGTCTGTTCCAATAAACAGCTTATTTTGGTTGTCAAGTAAATTGTAAACGTATAACTGTTTTCACAGTTATCCTGAACCACAGTTCTCTTAAGAATCACTACAGCATCACACCCACAACGAGAACTGACAGCAAGATGGAATGATTTTAAACAGGAAGGTTCTCTAAATGCTGGGATCATCTCTGATCCTTCTACTACTGATTTTACCATGCAGACAGAGATACTGGAAGTGTTGACATTCAAACCAATTCCGTACGTAGGTGCAAACATTGCACTTCCTCCTGCTTGCAACCCCCACCAGATAGTCCCTGTTCCCAAGTCAGACTGTCTCCCCCCACCAGCACCAGCACCAGCACCAGCACCTCAGGATTAAGTTACAGCTTGTTAGCCTTCACCCATCTTAAAATTGCCTCCAAGGCAGACCTGCTCATGGTTTCCACAGCCTTTTTGGAATCAGCTGGAAGTGCAAAATGGAGCTGAGCATCAACTGCATATTGGTGGCCATTCAGCCCCAATCTTGGGATGACCTCTCCCAGCAGCTTTAGGTAGATGCCATAAAGCATAGGGGACAAGGTGGAACCTTAACAGCAGTCCCACAGCACGACACTCTGAAACCAACTTTGCTGTATGACCTACACCATTGGAAAATGGTGCCTCCCACTCCCAATCCAAAAGGCAGTCAAAAAGGGTCCCAGTTTGTGGGGTTTTCAGCCTGCATTCCAGGGTCCAGATTCAAGAATCACAGCAGGTGAGCCCATTCTTTTCCATCTGCCCCACTGCCTTCTATCACTTCCATCCCCATGGGCATTTTCTTTCACTTTGTTGCCCCCCATACTATCTTTGTTCCACTCATTGTTTCTTTCTTCCCCCCCCCCCTGCCCGCCAACCTCTGCTTCTGGGCTTATCTGGATACTTCATCCACCTGTCCACTGGCTGCCTCACCTCACTGCCCACTCTTTAAGCCAGCCTGCTCCTTTGCCAGTCAGACCATCACCTGCACCCTGTCTCACATGGTGGCTCCAGAAACACTTTGTCCTTCTCCATTCCCCTCCACTTCCTTTTCCTCCTACCAGCTGGCTGCAGCATCTTCCATTGACTTCCATGGATTTTCCATGTTTAAAATGGCACGCATAATGTTTTTGTTATCATTTGGATTTTTATTTCCCACCATTCCTGGGAACTAGCTTGTGGCAGGTTACAATAGTAATCCATAAACACTAAAATCGCAATAAAACATTAAATACAGGACATAAAAATACAAGAAAAAGAAAGAAAGAAAGAAAGAAAGAAAGAAAGAAAGAAAGAAAGAAAGAAAGAAAGAAAGAAAGAAAGAAAGAAAGAAAGAAAGAAAGAAAGAAAGAAAGAAAAAACATGTGGTGCAACTCGTCTACCCTTCCCCCCAACACGACACCCAGCAGGGGAGTTGAGAGGGAGCCATAATTAGACGCCATAGATGGTCATAACTGCTTCTTAGCAAGAGGAGGGGCTAACTTATCGTCTCTCAGCCCTGGCCTCAAGCATAAACCTGACAAAAAAGCTCCGTCTTGCAGGCTCTGCAAAACACCGAAAGCTACCGCAAGGCCCACAGCCCTTCCGGGAATTCATTCCATCAGGTGGGGACCAGGACCAAAAAGGCCCTGGCTCTGGTTGAGGCCAGGTGAACGTCTCTGTGGCCAGGAATAACAAGCAAGTTGGTACCCGCAGAGCGCAAAGCTCGGGGGGGGGGCATAGGATGATAGGTGGTCCCTCAGATATGTGGGTCACGGTCCATGAAGGGCCTTAAATGTTAAAACCAAAACTTTGAACCAGATCCGGGTCACAACCAGCAACCAATGTAGCTCAGCACGGGGTTCTTTGAAAACCCTAGTTTTCTTTTAAAGCTTTTATATTTTTATTTGGTTTATTTATTGAATTTTTTACCTGCCACTCTCAGAATTTACTTATGGTGGTACAGTCAAGAATAAAACCCAGTGCATAACATTAAAACCATAAAAGCTGATAACTACCTACTCTGGCAATGAAAAAGATAAAAAAGCCCTCCTCTGCATACTGTATCCCTCCACCCCCACCCCCCCCCAATCCAGCACCTCAGGGCACAGATCCCAGGGCATAGATTCTTCTGCAAGCCTTGCATTTCCCCCAAGTTTGTAAAAATGCCTCTTTTCTCTACTTGGCCCTAATCTACTAGTTTCAGGATCTGAATCTGGGGCCATTTAGATCACATGAAACTTCCCTATACTGACTCACACCACGGATTTATCAAAAATGTGGTGTCTATTTTGACTGGCAGCAGCTATTACTTGATCCTTGATCCTTTTAACTGGAAATGTCGGGCATTGAACACAGGACTTCTTACATTCAAAGCAGATGCTCTGCTCTCGACTCATGACCTCACCCCAAGACTTTTTTTATTTCCTCTTTTTACCATCGAGGCATATCAAAGCTATTAAAATCCTATTTTATTCATCATTAACATATCACTTTGTAGTAAAATACCTCTGGAAATACTAATGCTAGAAAGAATGGAGAAATAACTGGCTGTTCAGTGGCCAGCAAGCAGTAGAATAAGGCTGAATGAAACTGGTTGGGAGCATCCCTGCCACTCTGTACCATTGCTGTGCCAGAGGAAATGGAAGTACTCTCTAATAATTGTGTTTTTATTTATTCTGTGTAAGCCTGCCTCTGGATTGAAAGGTAGTATGAAAACAAAAGAAATAATATACTGGTTAAAAGAAGAGGAACACTGACATGGGTTTTTGAAAATGGCAGAGAAGAATAAAATATGATTCACCAATTTATGAGTTTGTATTCTGTGGTCAGTTCCTTCTTTTGAATTCAGTAGTCCCTTTGATCATTTCCAGGTTTCTGCACTTCACTGGAGCCTAAAGCAGATCCTGCATGCTAATATGTAAGTGTTCTGCTATCCTAGGTGACCCAGCGGCCGATCTCCCACAAGATGAGATGTCTCTTCAGGATTAGCTTTGTCCCCAAGGATCCCATTGATCTTTTACGAAGAGATGCAGTTGCCTTTGAGTATCTGTATGTACAGGTAGGTTTGCAGAGATTCGGTATGCATTTATGCCAAATACAAATATTTGCAAACAAGATAAAATAACAGTAAAAACAACATGATTGCTGTTGGTGATCCTGAAATATGAACACAGAGAATACTTGAGTGTTCTGATTTATTGCATTTTTAACTTCCCTTCCCTCCAAATACAAAAATGCCACAACCATGCCATCTCCCCTGCTAACTTCACATCAGCTCAGGATAGACTAGGCTCAGACAGAGTGACTAGCTCAGAACTGTCCAGTGAGCATTATGAGTCAGCAGCCTGATCCTAATCACTCTGGCATGACACTCACCACGATAACACCGGTGACAGCTTCCCGGTAGTCCTTTAATAGGAAGAGAAAGAAGCTGCTAATACAGTAGCTGGCAGGTCATTTTTGGAGTGTTTACTGCCTTCCACGTCCCTAATTGTTTCCCTTGCTTTCACCTTCCTCTTGCTTCGTCCATTCTGCTAGAAACTGTTTCTTAACTGTAAAAAGAGAGAGAATAAAACAGGGCTATGCTAGTTTTAAACGAAAGCACTACAGAATTCAGAGTCCTAGCCAACTAGCTGGCTGAAATACAAGGGCGAGATTGGGAGAACCAGTAGAGAAAGGGGGACTAAAAGAGTAAAGCCTCTGCTTGTGATTTCTGGAGTTCTGCCATTAAATGCCTTCGTTAAACCCCCCTGAGATTATTTGTTATATGAAAAATCCACAGTATTCTGATCTTCAGGCAGAGTTAATTTGAGATTACCAATCCCTAGATTAATAGATCAACATTTTGTGTAGGACTTTGTTGGTATTTCTCATTTAGAAGTCTTCAAGCATTCATTAATGGTTCATCTGGCAGTCACAGGTCTTGTTAATTATAAGCCTGGCTTTTAGAGGAGGATTAGTCATAATGCAGTAGTTATATTTAAAATCCGAGATTTTTTTTGATTTTGATACGCCCTCTACTGGTTCTTTGGCAGAGCTGCAATGATGTGGTTCAGGAGAGGTTTGGACCAGAGCTCAAGTACGATATTGCACTGCGACTGGCAGCATTACAAATGTACATTGCAACTGTGACCACGAAACATACTCAGAAAATCTCCCTCAAATACATTGAGTAAGTATAAAATGGGTACAAGGAGTGGCTCGATCGTTACAGCTCCCTTGGACTGGAAGCCCAGTTTGTATCAGAAATTGACCCAGCTGTTGTTTGTTTGCTTGTTTGTTTGTATTTGGGAGGGGGGGGACTGAGTTAGCAAAACGCCATACCGTAATAATGAAACCCTACTTCAGTCCAGAACCTTACCATTAATGGCAGAGTTGTAACAAATAAAGTTCAGCCATATGTCCAAGCATTTTAGTAGGATAGTCTGTTCAATCAATTTAATCCAGCGCTATCTTGTATCTTAACGTATCACTAGAACTATTCCATGGAAATCTCTGCCACTTAAGCTATCTGTGGTGTTAAAAGGACACTACGTGACAGCAGTGGCAGCAGTCATTACAATGGCTTGGTGCTGCAGTGACCTTCTCAAGCCCCCAAGGAAGCTATCTTGGTGTAGTGGTTAAGAGCAGTAGCCTCTAATCTGGGGGACCAGGTTTGATTCCCCAGTCCCCAGCATTCATCCAGCTGGGTGACTTGGGTCAGTCACAATTCTCATAGAGCTCTCTCAGCCCCACCTGCCTCACAGGGTGCCTGTTGTGGGGAGAGGAAGGGAAAGTGATTGTAAACTGCTTGGAGTCTCCTTCAGGTAGTAAAAGCGGGGGAACGTGGGGTCTTTGTGCCTCATGGCTCCCTCTCATAAAAATGCCAGAGCTGCTTTCATTCAGAGGATTTCCCTGTTTCATCCACTCAACTCATGCACTTTTTTCTTGTTTCTACATGACATTGTTTTGGATTTATGTCTCAGCCATTGGCATCCCATTTTTTTTTCTCTAGATGATTTTTAAAAGAACCTAGTGGGGAAAAGAGATTTCGTCCTGCATGCATTGCTAGGGAGTTCTTTTCAATGTCTCTGGAATGGGCTGCATGCCTTCCGTTTAACTGAAAAGGGACACCTCCTCCCCCTTTCCTCCACCTACCCATTAGATTTTGTAAAGGTTATTTTTTATCTCTCAGCTTCACGGGCAAGTGACAACTGCAGGGGAAAGGTAGAGACTGTATTTACGTTTCTCTAAATATACTCAAAAGGCTTGTGTTATCAGGCAGTTCATCTTAATGTCTACACATGTGCCTGAAAAAATTTAAAAGCCGGAAGGAGAGTGGGAGGGGATTCATGACCGTGGAGAGACAGCAAGGGCTGATGGCAAAGTGAAAGGGGAAAAGCCAGCTAATACTGGAGTACGCTGTCTCCACTGCAAATGCAAATTGAGGAAATATTCTACTAGCAAAATAATGAAGACTGTAAACCCCCCTAGTGTGGAAGCAGCCCAGGTCCCTTCTGCTAATGCAGCAGTGCTCTGTGGTGGAAACGGGTAGCCATCCCATAGTGCACCAGCC
The DNA here is from genome assembly GCF_049243985.1 of Paroedura picta. Classification (NCBI taxonomy): domain Eukaryota; kingdom Metazoa; phylum Chordata; class Lepidosauria; order Squamata; family Gekkonidae; genus Paroedura; species Paroedura picta. The sequence continues at coordinate 78,232,156 of NC_135374.1, read as the reverse complement.
ATTCAAACAGACTCTTCTTTGGAACTACATGGGCTGCACTATTTGATCCATTATTTTCAAGCTAACTAGTATTGATCTGAAGAAGCAGTTTAACAAAAAACCCATGTCCATGACTTAAATATTCTTTGAAAGTAATGTAAAAGTTATTGTCTTACCTATGATTGACTCTTACCATTATAGGTGGCCACTTGGAAATGGAACTGTGCAAGGCAAAAACCCTTTGTATAACAAGTTTGTCCGGATAGCTTACAGTGGCTTGCAAAAGTATTCACCCTGCTTGGTGTTTGTCCTGTTTTGTCACATTACAACCTGGAACAAAGTTGGGAGGGGGGGGTAAGCACCCTTTGATCCTTACAACATGCCTAAAACTTTGAAGATGCAAAATATTTTTTCTTGTGACACAAACAGTACTCAAGGCAATAAAAACAGAAATTGTTGTACATAATAATAACAATTATTATTGTTTATTGGATTTCACAGCTCTTTCAGTATTCTCCTTAGTGTCTTTGTTGCCCTCCTTGCCCAGTCTGTGACTTTGGGAGGGTGGCCTTCTCTTGGCAGGTTTGTAGTTGTGCCATATTCTTTCCACTTTGTTCTAATGGACTTAATGCTGCTCTATGAGATATTCAGAGTTTGGGATATTCGTTTATAACCCATCCCTGATCTGTGCTTCTCCATATGCTTCTTTGTCCCTGACCCGTTTGGAGTGCTCCTTGATCTTCATGTTCCGCTGCAGAGTCAGGGGCCTTTCAGAACAGCTCTATTTATACAGACAACCTGCTGAGGATCATGTGCCACTTGGACTGCATACTGGTGGACCCTAATTAATTAATGATGTGAGTTCTGAAATTAAGTAGATGAAATCTTACTTAGGGACACCATAGCGAGGGGTATGAATACTACTACACAGTCATGATTACTGTTTTTCTGGTCTTGAGTACTGCTTGTGTCACAGTAAAAAAGAATTTGCACCTTCAAAGAGGTAGGCATGTTGTGAGGATAAAAGGGTGCTCCCCCCAACCCCTCCCCCACAGTTCCAGGCTGTAATGTGAGAAAACAGGACAAATATAAAGATGGGTGACTACTTCTGCAAGCCATTGTACCTGATTTCCAGGTAGCAACTGCATGATTCAGCTATGCTGAGTTCTGCTGGAAAGTCATCTTCCACAGCCTCTTCCTTTTTCTCAGTTTGACCTTGATTGTTTACCCATGTGGATGGTTGCATATATGAAACAGATGTGAGTTTTTATATTGCATTCCCCAAAAGAAAATTATGGGAAGTTTTAGGGGAAAGACCAAACCAGAAGAAGTGTGCTTCTCAGAATGACTTTCTTCACAGAAGAGAGGGCTTTTCCTCCTAGCTTTAGCTGTTTCCTTTTTCTGTCCCATATTTTTATGGAATAAGTGTCCTTTCAGTACCTGTCTCTGCAATGGAAAGTATCACCAATTGTTGCATCAGGATGCTATTCTCTCTGTTCTGTGGCCACGTGTTAGTATAGATTTTCCAGAAGAATGTGCAATTAAAGGTATGTCTTCTATTCCAGGAAAGAATGGGGACTGGAGACTTTTCTTCCATCTGCTGTACTGCAGAGCATGAAAGAGAAGAACATAAAGAAAGCACTTTCGCACCTTGTCAAAGCAAATCAAAACCTAGTTCCTCCAGGTAAAAAGGTAATACATTTACATCTTAATAGAAATATATTTTCATAATCAGGAGGAGCTGAATCTGAAGGAAAGAGCTTTAGAGCAATAAGCAGCCAGTATGGGTTTTTTTTTTTTGGCGACTGCCAAATTGTACAACATACAGTGATAACTGCCATATTACAAGAACAATTAAAATAATTAATTTAGCCAAGTTACCCTTTTATCTTTAGAATGGTGGGGAAATTGCTAGTTAACCACAAGGGCAGGCCTCTTTCCCTCCCCCTGCATTCATTTTGCTTTCACATTTCATAACAAAATTGCTAGCAAATAGCTTTCTCTCAGCTTGATGTTCTGAACTGCATTAACCAGAGAAGATGCCACAACCACATGTCTTTCTCATCATGCCATCGGCTGTGTGCTGTAATATTGGCAAGAGAAGTATCTTGATCCAGTGACTCCACAAGTAACATTAATAGATGTGCACCTTGAGCTATGGGTTTATTTGAGAGCTGCTTTATAAATTAAGGGCATAGATTAGACAAAAAGAAACCAATGCTTAGCTCTCTCATGCTGAAACTTCACCGGATCTCACAATTTTTGAAAACAAATTTGAAGACCCAGTTTATCAAAGGTGGATTAGAACGTGAAGGATAAATAAGATTTTATTAAAACACACACATAAAATATTGCACTTATATAAGCACTTCATTTGTACACATCCTCCCCATAGGTGTATATAACAAAAACTTACAAAATGCAGCAAGAGAAATGAGGGCCAGGTGAGCCTATGTAGGACATCTAGATAAGGACCGTTAACTGTTGCTGTGTCATTGTTCAATTTTGTGGGAGGCAAAACTGAAGCATAATACCGTGCTATATAAATCTAATCTAAGGACAAATGCAGAAGTGGATAGCATATCATTTACCTAGGAAGGGCATCATGATACTAGAATAAAAAGTTAGGGATAGAAAGAGACGAAGGATGATGAGTCTGAGTGAAGGATGCTTGAACTTGAACCCTTCTAAGATGGAGGTCCTGTGGCTAGGAAGGAAAGGAGCAGATCAGGAAGTGTGTTTGCCCTGTTTGGATGGGGTACAGCTGTCAACTGCAAGGATTTGGGGCATGATTTTTGATGCTTTATCAATGGAAGCTCAAGTCACCAGAGTAGCAAGGCAGACATTTTTCCATTTTCACCAGGCCAGGCTACTTAGCGCCCTATCTGTCCCTGGAGTACCTAGCCACAGTGATCCATGTGACAGTAACCTCAAAACTGGACTACTGCATATGGGCCTGACCCTAATCCGGAAATTACAACTGGTCCAAAATGCTGCTGTGTGTGTCCTCACCAGAACACTGTAGAGGACTCATATAAGACTGGTGTTGCAGCAACTACATTGGCTTCCAGTGGAGTTCTGAATTTGCTTCAAGGTGTTGGTTTTAACCTTTAAGGCCATATGTGGTCCAAGCCCAGCGTACCTAAGGGACCACCTGTCTGAATAAGTCCCCTGGAGGGTGCTGTGTTCAGTGTCCACAAACTATCTGGTAGTCCTCAGCCCTAAAGAAGTCCAGGGCTGTTTTGGTCCTGGCTCCTGCCTAGTGGAATGAGCTCCCGGAGAACATCAGGGACCTAATAGAACTAGCATAGTTCTGTAGGGCATGCAAGACATAGCTCCTCCTCTGGTCTTACGGGTGAGGCCTGTTTGGGCAAATGAATCCACCAACATTAAGGGCCTCCCCTACCACTAATAGACAATCTCATCGGCTACCCCTGGAAGAGGAACATCAATGGAGACATCACTAATTGCTGGTATCTTAATTTGTTTTAATTAATTTTTAACTTTTTAATGAATTGTATTTATGACGTTGTGAACTGCCCCAAGACAGCAGGTCTGATAGGGGTAGTCTATAAATATGGCTAATAAATAAAAGAAGGGGACCTGAAGTTCCTACCTGTACCCTGCCAAGGATCCAGATTTAGCTATGGGCCTGAAGGACATCCAGCTAAATAGAAGAATGGGCACAGAAAAGCTAAAGAGGCTAGTGTGTAGGTTCAACCTGAGGTCCTGGTTCCCCCGCAATATTAATTAGCAACAATGTAGGGTAGTGTGTAGAGCCTCTTGTGGCGCAGAGTGGTAAGGCAGCAGACATGCAGTCTGAAAGCTCTGCCCATGAGGCTGGGAGTTCAATCCCAGCAGCTGGCTCAATGTTGACTCAGCCTTCCATCCTTCCGAGGTCGGTAAAATGAGGACCCAGCTTGCTGGGGGGTAAACGGTAATGACTGGGGAAGGCACTGGCAAACCACCCCGTATTGAGTCTGCCATGAAAACGCTAGAGGGTGTCACCCCAAGGGTCAGACATGACTCGGTGCTCGCACAGGGGATACCTTTACCTTTTTACAAAAAAAAACCCCACCTAGTTCTATAGCAGCACCATTTAGAACATTTTAAAAAACTGCTGAGGAAGATCACGTAACAGGGGAAAGTGGCACTGTTTGAAATGATCATCGCACATCAGAGATGGCTCATTAACAGAAGGGAAATCGCTGTATGAAATCCCTGTTGCTGTATTGCTTTACTCGAAATCGAGCCAACAACGAATAACATGTTTTAGAATGGTAATATAAAGACCTCCAGAGTAAACCAAACATTCTAATAGCCTGGAGTTCTAAGGCATGTATGAGCAATATCCTTCAGCTGGTGCTAACAACTTGGGCTAGTATGATGGCCTTAGGGAGATTTAGAGAGACACCAGAACACAGAACAGTTCTGCCTTTCTTGCCTTGAGTAGGATGTAGCTATTACCACTCAGTGCTTCATGTGGGCCACGTCAGACAGATCTGAAATAAGAGCAGTTTCCGCTAATATTTATTTTAAAAAAACAAGTGGCTTTCCATAATAAATGGTAAGAAACAATTGGCTTTTGAAAAGAAGATATGATTTTTACACATTTCATGTACCACATGCATGAGCCAAATGGGATATGGTTACAGAATGATAAATCAGACAATTTAGAGCATTTTAAATAAATTATTTTTAGAATCTACCACATTATTGGCCTAAACAGTTAAATAAAAGGAAGCAGCTACATCTGACTAGAGAGGATTTCTGATCTATCCCTGAAAACCTTCAAGGAAGAAGTAGCTAATCTTATAGTTCAGATCTTTCCTCTACAACAGGCCTTCTTGACGGACCCTGGAAGGGTTTCCTGAATGGGAGGGTGTTAATTAATTAATATATTTTTTACATTTGTTAAATATTCATTGGGTGCTATGACCATATATGGTCATGTTGACTCACCCACCCCTCCCAAAATGGCTAATGATAGGCCTGGAGGATTGGGAAGGGTAGGGGCTCTAGTTAGGTGTTGTACCCAACTATATTTCCCTACTATATTCTGCATTATCTGTGGTTTTTTGAGGCCTGAAGAATATTTCAGGGGTTTCCCAATGCTAAAAAAGAATTAAGAAAGGCTGCTGTATACAAACCCCTTCAAGAAAGGTTTCTGATGCAGCCAGGTTGTTTCTGATGCAGATCTTAACTTCAGAGTCTCAAAATAGCCTAGATCAGTGGTCCCCAACCTTTTTATCACCGGGGACCGGTCTACGCTTGACAATTTTACTGAGGCCCGGGGGCGGGTAGTCTTTTGCCGAGGGACATCGCCACTGCCTGAGCCCCTGCTCCAATTGCTTTTCTGCTAGCACCCCTGACTTCCCGCTGCCCGCTGGGGGGGGGGGTGTTGCCAGCAGCAGCTGCCACGCCGAGGGGGGAGCCCCAGCAATGGCAGCCACTGGAGAGCACCAAAGGTGAGCCGGCGGAAGAGTGGCAGGGCAGCCTCCAAGGTAGCAGCCAGGGAGGAGGACGAGGAGGAGCTGTGGCCCAGTACCAACTGATCCATGGACAAGTACTGGTCCCTGGCCCGGGGGCTGGGGACCACTGGCCTAAATAACACTCATTTTAAATAAGCCATTAAGGCTGCAGGGCTTTCCTGGGAGTAAGTCCCATTGAATAACATGGTACAAACTTCTGAATAGAGCTGATTCCGATGACTCCCTAAATTGAAGACCTAGAAGTAGTTTTGATGTTTTGGCATTTCTCTAAAGAATATTTACCTTTGCTACTGAGGTTATCCAATTCCAATCACCTTCATCTAGGTAGTAATATCATAATTAATCTATTTGTTTGATAATATTAACACTCTTATTTCTCTTGTCATTGTTTTATCCTTCAGTTATCTGCTCTGCAAGCTAAGGTACACTATCTCAAGTTTCTCAGCGATCTCCGCCTATACGGGGGCCGTGTATTCAAGGCAACATTACTGGTAGGTTGTTTGTTCAAATATTTAGTTAGTAGCCATTTTAGTAAATTCTCTGCATATGGTTGATTAAAAGAATTATTAAGCCTCAGTTGCACAACTAATATTGAGGCTACACAGACAAAGAGCTATAACATGGCTTGAAAATAATCTTGTAATCACCTCTTGTTCTCTTATAGAGTTGTCTTTCCTTGGGGGAAAAAAACAATGAAAGCTGTCTTCTTTAAGAAGTATAGAATGTGATCCATAATTTGAATTTAGTTTAATGTACCGTATTTGCCGGCGTATAAGACCACTGGGCATATAAGACCACCCCCCAACATTTCCACTCAAAATATAGAGTTTGTTGTATACTCAATGTATAAGACTACCCCCTCTTCCACACACCAAAAAAAACATAAAAGAGCATCAGAAGGGGGGGAGGGAGAAAGAGAGAGAGCCATAAAAAAAGAAAAGAAAGCAAGAAACTATGCTCAGATTAGTGATGACCTCCCTTCCCCCAAAAAAGGCGAGAGGAGAGGGTAACTCTCTCACTCTCACTCTCTCTCTCTCTCTCTCTCTCTCTCTCTCTCTCTCTCAGAGGCGGTGCCTCTGTGCATTGAACTGAAACAGTTTCCTCTGCTTATTTAACTGCAAACAAAGAGGGAGCGAGCAAATGAGCAGAGGGCAGAGCAAGGAGTAGCATTCCCTACGCGCCAAGCTTTCAGGCTCCAGCACTGGACTGACCGCGTGTGCTCTCTTCCTGAATGGGGGCGGCTTCAAAACACCAGAAACCGCGAAAGGGGAAGGGAGGGGAGCAGAGGCTGGCATCTCCCCCCCCCCCCCAGCATCCTGCTCCTTCTCCACTCCTTCACCACTGGCTCGCCTGCCCGTCCCTTCAGGAGCTCTCTCTCTATCCCCCCTCCCGTGTCAGAGTATTTTGTGGGAGGGAGGGCCTGTCGCTGCCGTGGCAAGGTGGGGCATGCACGCAGACATAAGTTTGGCAGGCCCAGCAAGTTCCCAGCCGGGAGGAGTTTACAAGGCAGCAGCAGAGTTGGTGAGCCCAGTCGGGGGGGGGGGGGGCGCCACCTCCACCTCGCTATCCCTTAATTCTGGTCACCTTAAACTATGGGCACTGGGCGAGCATCGGGAGGCCACTATGGGCAGCTATATCTATCCCAACTGAAGTGCACCCGGCGTATAGGACGACCCCCCCCCCCACTTGGAGGCATGTTTTTCAGGGGGGGAAAGTCGTCTTATACTCCAGCAAATATGGTAATCGATTTCAATCTATGCTCAGTTAAGTCCTTGCTATGTAAAGTTCCTCTTCTTTTGTGCTTCCTATGTTGCAGCAAGGGGAGAAACGTTCTGAAGTCACATTATTGGTGGGGCCACGTTATGGCATCAGCCATGTCATAAACACCAAAACAAACCTGGTGGCCCTGCTGGCCGATTTCAGCCACGTGAACAGAATTGAGATGTTTACAGAAGACGAAACAACTGTTAGAGTTGAACTCCATGTGCTAGATGTAAAAGTAAGTTTTCTGTCAATTGAGCTTCATTGCTTCTTTAGCATTCTCTGCTTCATCCCATTCTGATAAAAGATGTGATTATATTCATAAAACATCTGATAAAAACAAAAGATTTTTCTGGCTGTTTCAGGTTTGATGGTTCAGCAGGTTAAACAGCAAATCTTGTTCAATAAGTTCTTGTTTACTGTATATTGGAACAATGTCGGTTCCCCCAAAAGCTAGTCATGCTGTTGTAAAGAATCTTCCTTCGAATTTTATTCCCTGATTAAGAATTCTCTCTTGTTTTTAATTAAATTCTTTCTTGTTTTTAAAGACTGTTTTCAGTCTCCATGTACTAACACATGCTTTGTGAAAGGAGTAACCTATAAAGGTTTACTTGCCGCAAGATTCAAAGAAATGCCAGTAGCAACAGCCTTAAAACTGTAACAGTATTTGGGAAACTTTCACTCCTTTCCATCTTTAAATATAGTTTTTAGATTTTTACATTTTATTTATTTTTAAAAAGCATAGGAAAAAATCTCAGGTATATTTAGGGCCAGGAATGATCAATTTGTTGGAATTATTCTCCAAATCATTACCTGTTGGAGGATGAGGAGACTAGAATAGAAAGCTGTCATGTGTGCTTAAGCCACAAATTATCGCAGCAAGAGTCTCAAGGAATAGTAAGAGTACCTTTTTTGGCATAAAAGGAACAGTAGGAGAAGGGAGAACAGGATTCTCCTGCCCAACGAGTTCTCACGGGTCCCACACTTGCAATTGTATATTTTGAGATGGCTTTGCCATTTACTTATTCCCTAATGTTGTAAAAAAAATTGTGTGACAAGTGATATCTCAACAGTGCTACTTAGAAGCCAGCTGTGGAACATACTAAAGCATCGGCTTTGCTGGTTTGCCATAGAAAAAAGTTGCTTAATTCAGTGGAGGAAAGGATAATCTATGGTGCCTTGTTTCTGCTCTGCTAGCTATAATGAACCAAAGCCAGAAACTGTTCTTGTGACTGATGTCATTAATCTTTAAAATGCACTTGTGTCTCTCTAACCTGCAAAGCGGTCGGTTGTGGTTCTTAGTGTGCTTTTGAAAGAAACCTAGCTTTTTGTATAAGGTGACCAGATTGTCCCACTTTTGGAGGGACATCTGGGGGTACCTGGCCAATTGTACTTATGTTGAAATTAAAAAAAATATATATTACAATACTATTTTTGCGTTCTATGAAACTTTTTGTTGCTCCATATAGACCAAATTTTTAATCAAGAACCCCCCTGGTCAATGGTGTCCCGCTTTACCAATGTTAAAATCTGGTCACCTTATCTTTGTACCATATCTTAACAAATATGTTTTAGCCAAGACAGGATAACATGCAGCACCGAGTATTAGTAGCAGTCTCAATATTTTTGGGTTTTAGCAATGTATCAGGTAGCATATGCTAAGAATGTAAAGGACTATCATTTCCTTTATGTCTCTAAAATTTGTGGAAGTGTTTTAAGACTCAGGAGATTCAGGTCATAGACTAAAGGTTATTCTTTGAAGCTCTCTACTAAAAAATGTGACTTGCTTCTCAATAACCATGCTTAAGATCATGCTGTCAGTTTTATACCCCTAGTGAATTTGATTACTGAAATTTTCTCTACAGATTTTATATGCTTTCTGTTGGCATATTATAGTCCTTCCAAGAAGTGACAGTATTGATCATGATTTTGTTGTCTTTTCTGCCTAGCCCATCACTTTGCTAATGGAATCCTCAGATGCCATGAATCTTGCCTGTTTAACAGCGGGATATTACAGGCTTCTTGTTGATTCCAGGCGCTCGATATTTAACATGGCCAGTAAGAAAAATGGTGGAAGCCGTGAAGCAGGTAATAAATATCTATAATGCAAAAACCAGCCAGATATGCAAATAATATATCAATTTGGTGGAAAAGCTTTTTTTTTCACCACCAGTGACATGCCACAAAAATAAAAGCCATGACAAACCTGATCTCCAAAATCAACATCTTAAAAATTCTGAACTTGAGAACATTAAGGGTTTTTTGGGATGTGCTATTTCATCAGTTGTGGCCCCTATTTGTATTGTGGGTTTTTCTTTCCTGCATGTGTTTTCCTCCCTCTAGTGGCTATGTTGATCTATCCTACCTGTTTCTCCATTTTTTAAAAGTAAAGTGCTCCCTAAAAAAAGAGAGAAATTAAGCAAGAGAGAACTAAACACATGTGGGGGGGGGGACGACGACACAACGCACAAAAATAACATCTATGAAAAAGACCCCTAAGGTTGCTATCACTGTGGAAATGATAATTTCATTATCTTTTGTATCAATCAGAATGGAGTAATTTGATCTGCTTTGTTTGGATTTCCATTCTTTTTTTTTTAAATATACATATCTAATCTCAGACTAAGATCACAGATAAACTTATTAAGGTTTCTGTAGAGGTAAATATGTTCTTATATGTAAAAGATCTCCAAGGGTTGTTTTTTTTAAGGTTATCTAATCTAGCGGTCCCCAACCTTCTTGTAGTCGGGGACCGCCTCCGAGGGTGGGAGAGAGCCGGCGGCCCGGCCGCTGCCGCCGCTCGCAAACACTCACGCGCAGTTGTCGCGCATGCATGTTTTCGCCACTAGGTGGTGCTACCGTGCATGCGCAGAGCTGCTGCGTGCGCACGTTTTCTCCAGCAGGGGGCACAAACACGCATGCGCGGCAGCTCCGCACGTGCGCGTTTGCATCGCTGGCGTGCCAGCGACCGTGCCTGCTTCTTATCCCCTCTCGCTGCGGGGGGGAGGAAGGCGCGGCCGCTGGCAGCCCGGTACCATGGCCTTTTCGGCCCGGTACCGGGCCGCTGACCGGGGGTTGAGGACCCCTGATCTAGTCTACTTGTAACACTAGTTTAAATATCCCAGGTTAAAGAGAAATTAAGAAAACGAGGCTATTTGTAAACCGCTCCGCGGTATTAAATAAAAGGCTAAGGGCTAAGTGAGAGGAGAGTGGGCTGGCGCTTCATTGCTCCTGATTCACTCCTCCAAGTGGCACTTCAGGGCCAAGTGGCCAATAGGGAGGCGCACTTTGAGCGCCTCCCCATTGGCTACTTGGCCTGTCTCCTGAACACTCTGCCACCGACTCTCCAGTCCTCCCAAGCAGCCATCCTCGCCGCTGCGCCCTCCAGACCGTGTGTCGACCGAGGATGAGAATGGCTGCCGGGGAGGAGGGTTGCCCCACACCACTGCAGCCAGGGAAAGCGCCTTTTCCTGTGCCCAGCGAAAGCCCTTGCCGCCACAGGGACCTGCCGGTTCCCCCTACCCCCCAACACACACAACTCTCCTTAGGCCGCTGTCCGCGTTCTTCCCACCCCGACTCCCACCCCTCCCGTCCCTTTGCACCCCACCCACCCTTCTCCACGCCCCAACTTACACTTTCCCCCTTCGCCCGCGTTGCCGTCATTTCCCTGCCGCCGCCACCACCGCTGCGACCATGCCGAGAGGCCCACACTGCCGCCACTGCGACATGAGTCACATCCACGCAAGCACCCTGTTTGGTGCCTGCGTTGTTCCGGCCTCCGTCCCGCCTCCACCTGCACCATCCCCAAGCCCTGGCTGCGCCGCCGCCTGTGCCCCCAGGACACGATGCCGGTGCACCCACGCCGCAGCACGGACTGCACTGCCGCCACCCCTCCAGGGCCGCGTTCCTGGCGCCGCACCGACCAGAGCCCAAACCACGCAGGTGCCACATCCTGCGCCTGCGTGCTTGCCTGCGCCATCGCGCCCCCGCCTGCATATCCCCCGCCGCTGGCCGCCGATAAAGCCCCCGGACGCCTAGCCCACAGCAGCTCAAGTGGGCTGCGGTGCCGGCGGGGGGAATGGAGGCAGCGGCAACGGCTCACAGTGGGGACGGGGCCCTGGAAGCCAGAGAGCCGCCCCGCCCAACACACGAGCTCCGCTAGCACCCACTGTATTTTGACTACAGCAGGCTTAGTTTCTAGTTATTTAATAAATGTTTAAATATATTATGATAATGACACAGGAGATTTAAAATGAAGTAAGAGGCTAATAAATGAAAAATAGAAGATAACAGCATATATACCGTGTTTCCCTGAAAATAAGACAAACCCATAAAATAAGCTGTAGCACAATATACACCATAGAAGAAAGTTGTGGATGGCATTTTACTCAGCACTGTGGGTCTCTCTCCCCCAGCACCAGCCAGCAACAGTCTATGGTAGGGTTGTGGGGAGGCGCCTGGGCACTGGGCTGGGAATCCGCCCTGACTTGGGGGTGTTTCTCTCTCCTCTCTTCAAAGGAAGGGGCGGAAAAGCCCAGCCAAGAGTACACAAACGGAAGAGCCGCCTGGCAGATTCTGGCACATGCCACGTCCTCCTCAGTGCAGCGGGAGTGACCCCGGCTTGCTCCCAGCAGCCAGAGAAGGAGAGGCAAGGTGGCGAGGAGGGCATTTTTGTAACCAGGGATGATTGGCAGCAACGTGTCAGCTGATGCTTGACGGAAGACTTGGGCGCCTGCAGCCAGCCAGACTTCCTCCCGGGCAACAGCCCCGAGCATACCCGGCACATTTCCATACCCAGCCCGCTTTTCTCCCCCCATTCCCACGCCGAGCACCCGCTTCCCTCCCCTGGCCCTTTTGGGGGTTGCTTTCCTGGTGGGAGGGGCGAAGCCAGCACCAGCGTTCCAGCCAGCACCCACACATGGGCGCAGGCTGGCATGACACCAGCATCAGCACTCCACTTCTCCATGGCACTGGCCGCCCCAGTCACTCTCACCTTCCACAAACACTGGTAAAGCTGCTGTTCCCCAGCACTGATCAGCAACAGTTTGTGGGTCTCTCTTACCCCACGCAAACACCTTTGTTGATGGCATTGACTTTTCTAAATACCAATAAGACACCCCCTGAAAATAGGCCATAGTGTATCTCCTTGAGGAAAAATAGATATAAGACAGTGTCTTATTTTCAGGAAAACACAGTAGCTGCTAGGAAATGAGTCTGAAGTTGAGAACTGTTGTATATTTAAATATATATTTAAGAATAATAAATAATTTAATATAAAAGTATCCTAAATGGTATAAATTAAGCTCATTTTCTTTTTCTTTTTTTCCATTGTTTAGGGATTGAAACCAAAGTGAAGCATAATCTCCATGGGTCAGAGTGGAACTGTGTAGCAAAAACCACAACTTTCCCAGCAGAAGGGGAGCAGGAGACGCACATGTTTGTAGACTCAAAACAGAAAACTGCAGATGCCTCTGACAGCACCTTATGCCCAAAAGATCACAGGCATCTGTACATAGAAAATGTTTATCATTCCAGTGAGCTGGATCAGCAGCTGGCTAAACAAAATGACTCTCCAGAGGCAGAAGAAAGCAGAAGTTTAAACCAGCCGTCTGTGCTGTCATACTCAGGACTGGAATCCAGCACGAAAGCACAGGGATCTCCAAGGGCAGCAAAAGTATCCTTTATATTTGGAGATCACAGTTTAGATGGCATTAATCCCCAAACTCTTGGCTATGAGAGACTGTTGGATGAAAGCCCAGAAGCATTAGATAAGCAAAGAGCTCTTTATATGAGCCATGCCAATGACATTAAGGGTTTGGAATTGTCCCCGGATGCAGAGAGCATTCAGTTTGCTGCTAATTCAGTGTATTCAGGCTTAAATGATAACAAAATATTTGGAGCTGCTGAAGGAATAGAAGAGCCTTTGCTACATGATATTTGCTATGCAGAGAACACGGATGATGTGGAGGATGAAGATGAAGTAAGCTGTGAGGAAGACATTATGGTGGGAGAAATCAATAGGCCTGCTCTTCTCAGCCTTTCAGGGTCCAGTGACGACATCATCGATCTGACATCACTCCCGCCCCCAGAAGGGGATGATAACGAAGATGACTTCCTGTTGCATTCTCTAAACATGGCCATTGCTGCTCCTCCCCCCGGATTCAGGGACAGCTCAGACGAAGAAGATTCTCAGAATCCCACGACACAGTATAGAGAAGACAAGGAGCAACCTAGTTACTTAGGTAGTGATGATATTCCCGTGTCGCTTATCGATGCTGTCCCTACTCACGTCGAAGAAAAATGTGAAAAGAGGCTGGATGACGCTGTGGTTTCTACTCTCCAAGCACTGGAGGCCTTGGCGGCTTCAGAGGAACAGCAGACAAGGGACAATTCAGGTTCTTTCACTACTGTTACGTTTATTCACTGAGAAAAAAATCCCATATCATTTCATCCATTTTTCACCATTCGCTTTTTCATCATTAGCCCTTTGGCAATATTCCATTGTTTTATTTTTATTTTTTTTTTGTCATTCCCTGTATATACCACTTTATAGAACTATCATAATGTTAAGTTGCCTTTCTCAGAAACTGTGCTATATGTGAATCAGTATTTTAGAACCATTTTTAAGCTAACCAATCCCATTTTCGTATCGTTTTATCCAAGTGCCTGACGTGGTTTCATTAATTGGCTCTTGTTTTTCGTGGCATACAGGTGTAGCCATCTTGAGAGCATATAGCCCTGAATCATCATCCGATTCTGGCAATGAAACAAACTCTTCTGAAATGACTGAAAGTTCTGAACTGGCCACTGCTCAGAAACTGACTGAAAATGCCACACGTATGTTTTTGTCTGCAAATGAAGGTTATCAACCGCTCGTGGAATCTCAGGCCGAATTTTCCATCACCAAGAATCAGGCTGGGGGGCTTCTTATGAAACCCTCACAGTCTTCAGCTAATCAGCAAGTCACAGAACTGCAGTCAAAAGTTGTGCCTTCAAAGCAGATTCTTCATTCAGATAACATGGAGATGGAACCAGAAACCATGGAAACAAAATCTGTTACAGAATATTTTAGCAAGCTGCATATAGGGTCTGTGGTGTATTCTTGCACTACTAAACGGAAAAATAAGGTTACCGAAGGGGAAGCAAAAGCAACCCCTGATGGCAGTGCTGTTATGAAAAAACAGCAAGGGACTAAAAAAACAGAAACAGATGAGCAAAAGGGAAAAATCAGCACACTTTCCTCAAGAGAGGGTCAACGCATAAGCACTTTTAATGTGGAAAGAACTGCCTTTCACAAGGATGGCCAAAGATGGTATGCTGCTTCAGATGAAGGAGCAGTAGAGAAACCAAATTCAGAACCAGTTAATGGGAAGACTGTTCCAAGAGTTTCTAGTCTTGGAAAAACAGAGATGGATTGTAAAGATGAGACTGACCATGATGGTAACTTAGGGCATGAGCTGGTGGAAAGTTTTGAGTCAAATGTGACCACTGTGTCTTCACACAAAGACCTAAATAACTCTGAAGACCTTGGCTTAGCAGCAGAAGACCGTACCTCAAAGCTTCCAGAAACAGAACAAAGTGTGACTAGATTGTGCGAGTACCACTTAGCTAAGCGGATGTCATCCCTGCAGAGCGAAGGCCATTTTTCACTGCAAAGCTCCCAGTGCTCTTCAGTGGATGCAGGATGCAGCACAGGCAGCAGCACCTGTGGAACCCCGGTTGAATCTCCTCTTTGTAACTCAGATGCTAAGCACATTATGCCTGATGCGATGGTAAAAGGTGGTATGAGCTATATTCCAGCGGATGAAAGAGCTGCCATGCTTCCCAGCCACGGAGCGACATACAAGGAGCATCCACAGCCTGAAACTGTGTATCATAGGATGGCAGTGCCTGTTATGCATTCCACAGTTAATTCTGCTGACCCTCTGTTTGGCACTTTAAGAGACGGATGTCACAGGATCCCCAAGATTAAAGAAACTACAGGTACGGCAGCCACAAAGCATTAATCTGATTATATATAAAAGCCAGGGGTACAATTTAAAGTCAAAAAGATCCATCTGAAGGAACCCCAAGTGCTATGATATTAATTTTAGCATCGCTTTTCACACCATTTCTTTGGTAAAGCACAAACTTACATGAATGTCACAAAACATCCACATATTGCTGTTCACATTGTAAAACATCTTAAGTTCCCATAAGACAGAAAGGCAGCTAGTAAATATTTTAAATAAATCTAAATCTTAACATAGTTCCATATGTCGGTAGTTCAATTCAGAGACTGAGATCTTTCTACAAAATCTGAAAAAATAAAAATGAATTAGTAGGGTTACCCCTGAGTAATAGAAGCAGCATCTGTAAAGAAATGGATGACCTCAGTGACTATTCTAGGGTTGCTGAGCAATCACAGCTTTCAACATTTGGTTTCTGTCAGTAAAAGGCAGGAAGTGGAGAAGGTCAGGGCCATTTTCAGGGCAGTTTTGGCTTTGTAGGACACTCTTGCTCCCATTCCCCCTGCCCTGGGTAGAGGTCTTAGTGGGGCCAGGCCTGGCAGTGACCATCAAGTGCCGCACTACCACACAGCTGACATGGCATAGCCATGCCCAAGAACAATTTGCTGGCAACTCATTCCTATTTAACAGCAGCCACATGAAAACTAGGGTAGAAGAGTCTCAGACTAGGATCTAAGAGACTCAAGTTCAAACCCCACTCTGTCATGAATGAGTGACCTCCATGTAAACCACTCCACAGGGTTGTTACGAGGGCAAAATACAGGAGATCATAAGATGGGCCCATTGGTGAGAAAGGCAGGGTCAACTTACTCCAGTTTGGTGTAGTGGTTAGGAGTGCGGACTTCTAATCTGGCATGCCAGGTTTGATTCTGCGCTCCCCCACATGCAACCAGCTGGGTGACCTTGGGCTCGCCACGGCACTGATAAAACTGTTCTGACCGGGCAGTGATATCAGCGCTCTCTCAGTCTCACCCACCCCACAGGGTGTCTGTTGTGGGGAGAGGAATGGGAAGGCAACTGTAAGCCGCTTTGAGCCTCCTTCGGGTAGGGAAAAGCGGCATATAAGAACCAACTCTTCTTCTTCTTCTCCTTCTCCAATCCATTTCACAATGTTAAAAGTTGCTAATTTTTAATTAATAAAGAAATTAATGAATATATCAATGGTACACTTACCGTAAAAGAATGAAGACCAGACAGCATGACTGAAGGATTGGGAGCAGAGAAGTCAAAAGACTCACAACTTAATTGACATTCCATGCATGGGTACACAATTCTGTCATTCATAGGGGGAAGCCAGACCTATCCCATAGCAGAAAGATGACGTGACTGATTTACAGTGATCATTGTAATGCATTTTATGTCTTCTGAAAGAAGTGTATGTGTTGTAGTATCAACATACCTGTAGGCCTGAAAAGTTTGTTATGGTAAGGCTTTCTAAAAGTGTTTAATGAAAAAAGACTGAAATGCTGTTATTGCCAACATACTCTGAGGTTGATGCTTAATGAATCTCTCTGTTCTTCTACTACCCCTAGTGTAGCTTTCACAGAGCCTGTGACTGGAAGACGAGGAGGCATGCCTTCAGCTTTTTCTAAACATACCAGAGCTGACTCCATCATGCTATCATCCCACATTCACTCAGAATCAAAGGTGCCAAGTCAAAATCAAGACTCTTTTGATGTTCCCAAAGTCAACCAGCCAGGTGGGATAACGGTTCGTTTATGGCCATATGATATGATGGGAGGAAGCCTCAGAATGCCACACACAAAGAACATTTTGCGCCGTAGCAACAGTGTGGTTGCAGAACCTACAGGCACTGAGATGTTTCTTGAGGAAAAAAAGAAAGCCAACATGAGTTTGATATGCATGGACACCGGTGAAGCAGGTGAATCAAAATTAGAAAAAAGAGGACAACTTCCTCTGGACAAAATGTTATCCAAAAGATACTCCCAGAGTTCTGTGAATGTCAGCGTGAGCAGTAAAAGGTCTTCTGATCTGAACAGCATTCAGAAGGATTCCAAACAATATAGAACATTACCCTTACGGAAGCTAGACACCAGCAACTGGAAATGTCGTGGACCCTTCAGTGCTTGTTTCCTTAAAAGAGGAACTGCTGAAGACGATGACGATGAACATAAAGAGAGCACACAGCTTTCATGTCTCTATCAACCTGAGAAGCAGCATGAAGCAGCAGAAAAATCTAGCCAAGTTTCTTCTGTTCTAAGTGAGGACTGTGAGAAAGAAAGTGTAGAATCCCCTGGAAATATTGGAAACAGTCAAAACAACATGAACAAGCCTGAAGACCAGGATGGGAAAATCCATGAGAATCTCAGCAATATGTCATTTGATGCACAAATTGCAAGGCTCGGTTTAATGAAGGAGATGAATTACGCAGTGCCTGATGGATTCCTTGCAGCACAAAAGGATGCAAATGAGCTACTCTGTCTGGTTCGATCCAGTGTGGGGAAAAGGGACAATGTATGTCAAGAAACATATGACCTTCAACTTTCTCTGTACAAACAACTGTTATCTGTAGAATCAAGACAGCTGGGAAGTGCCTGCAGGAAAATGGCCATGGCTGAAAAAAGCCCTGAGGAAATGCTCGTAGCTATGACTTCTAGCTTTCAAGTACTCTGTTGCTTAACAGAAGCCTGCATGCGTTTAGTTAAAATCATGAACTCTGAAACACAGCAGGAGGAGATTGTAGGGAAAATGGATGAGGTTCTAATAAACTATATTTGTCTTCTAAGGGCTGCAGAAGCAGTGTCGGGTAAGACCTCCAGCGACTCTAGCATTAAACTCTTGGCTCGTCATTCGACTACCATGGCCACTATTGTAAGCACACTAACACGTTCTCTTAAAACGCTTTTAAATAAATAAACAGAAGTCACTTCATAACCTACCTTTGCAAAGCCATACATAAAATCTTTTATTTACTTGTAATGTGTATGAACTAAAGTTAACAAACTGAGTTTTCCTTGTATATTTTGTTATTTTATATAAAAAATAGTTATGAGATTTTAAAAACCCTATGAAATTGACAAAATACTGGCCAGTCTATTCTGCTGTTTCACTCAAAAATAAATTAAGATAAACTGTGTTGGAAGTTTGGCTTTTTCAGTCAAGTCTACAGGTGTATGATCTGCCCTTCTAAAGACTGTAATGTTTAGAGGAATTCACTTGCTTTTCCCCCATCTGGGTTTATACTTGGAAAACTATACCATTCATGTTTAGAAATAAGAAATGGAATCATAATGTATATAACAGTATTTAATGTTTGAATTATAATTTTTAAAGCATTGCAAATAGCAAAAATACATTTTAAACCCAGAGACTATTACACTAGAGATTATATATATATATATATATAAAATAAATGAATCTTTTGTTCATATTGTTTGCCTGCTGTATCTTTTCCTGGGTGGTGATTTCTCCCTTTAAGCCTTGAAAGTACTTCTAGACATTGCTGGGCCACCCTTTCCATGGGGGCTGAAGAACTTCCCATAAATTAATTTTGTTGTTGTTAGCATATATAGGACAAGAACTTCCAAATTATCTCCTACTGTGTCCTAATGGGTGCAATGAAGACTTCCTGCTCCTGAGCATACTTCCTCCCTGCTTACAGAAAAGAACTATTAGTTAGGACTCTCTTATCTCCGCTGTCTATATAAAGTTTGTTTCTCCTCTAATTAAGATCAGGCCAGGGTAATCAAGATCAGGAGCCCTTCCTCAACTTAGCCAGGACTGCAGGCTATCCCCCCAAATCCCCCTGAGGCACCAGGGGTAGGGGGGTGGTTGTTGGGGGGGAGGTTTTGCGTTCACTGCAGGGTGGGTCAAGGTTTTTAAGGTGACGAGTGTTCTTATTGTTTTATTGCTGATTGGGGGGGGGGTTATTGTTGTAACCCACTGTGAGCCAAAATTTCTAGGAACAGCGGGTAAGAAATAAAATTAATGAATAATAAATAATAAAATTGTTTTATTCTTTTAAGTAGCTTGGCGCTCTACTCTCTCATACGTTGAAACTCTGGCAACATTCATTTGGTTAATATGAAACCAAACCAAAAACTATTATCTGGTCTATGGCATGCTATTGTCTCTCTATTTCTCATGGACAATTGGAAGACTATGCCTCTTAATATTCATATTTTCATCATTTCTCCAGGCCTTAATAGTTGAGCTCTGTACTATGTTCCACTATTTTTTCCAGTTTTATTTGAGCAACATTTTTTTCTGTTCTGTTGGGTCAACATGGACCCTCAGCAGAGACATGTGTGGGGAAAAAGATGGTGGATAAGATCATGCTAGCTTTTCTGATCATTCAAGAGGAAAACAGGCCCCTTTTGACCACCAGCCAATCTCATGGGATGCTGAATGAGGCTGCAGCAAGGAGAGGACTCAGACAAGAGCAATCATCCTCCTTTTTTCACCAGCAGGAAATCTTCTAGGATCCAGTCCAGAGTCATCTTCACAGTTCTGATCAACAAGAGTCTTACTAAGGGGTTAACGTGTTTATTTCTAGTAAGTATGCTATTTATTTCTAGACACTTTTTTTAAAAACGGGGGGGGGGGACTCAAGGAAGTGTTAAGCTGAATCCTATACTTGCATTTTATTTGTATAGTTTACACGTACATGTTATTCATAATATATAGTGATTTAGAATAATTTCTAGTATTAACATATTATGAAAATGGCTGTGACTCTTGTGTGACCCTTTTCTCTTTCTGTATGAGCATCTATGAATACATATAAATATGCAGAGACATCGTGAGAGGCTGAGGAAGGGCACTCTGCTGGAGAGAATCAGCTAGTACTGTTGCAACTGGTCCAGATGAAATCACCCTAGCCAGTAGTTATGCTAACAGTTATTTGAGGACCTATCTGAATAGCTGTCCATAATATCTGGCTTTCTGCATGTGCCCCAAAACAACAAATGTATTATCAAACTAATTAAACCAAAGTTTAAGTAGATCCGGACCCTAACTTCTTCAGCTGTTTCCAAATGCCTGGACAAAGCTGGGTCTGCTGCAACAAGGAGGAATTTCTGCACTGGGAACTTCGCGGCCCTGGATCCCATATGGGAACACAAATCTGGGACAGATGAGGTGCACTGGGCCAAATACTCCCCCTTATGGGCGCAGGAAGAGGCTGGGCAACCTGCCCTGATTCAAACTCCAGCCCACAACCCGGCATGAAGCTTCCAGTGCAGAAATGATCTCAGCCTTATAAAGGTGAGGGCACAGCTGGAAAGAACTGTTTCCAACAATTAAGACTGATGGTGTATGTTTGTGGAGGAACTGTTACATTTATTAGAAACATGCTGATTAATTATAACTGGGCCATATCCATGGGTCAATTCATGGTAGATGGCTTACAAGGCCAAATCAGGCCCTCAAAGTATATCTCCAAGCAACAGCAGTGCTAACCTTCCTGTTAATTTCCATGGAAAAGATCTATACAGAAAAGGGTGATTTTCAGCAGTTCTCCTCTTCCTGTAACAACCCTTCTATTCCCCTCTCAGGCTGCTCCTGGGAGTCCCTCATTTACAGGTGCAGCAAGGTGAGGGGAGGCACGAACCATGTTTCCATCCATGGAATTTAGATGGCATTGGACCCTTAGTGTACAAACAATGCTCATTTGGATCCTTCTCACTGCTGCTTCAACCATGGTCTACAATCATAACCATACACATTAGGAAGTAATCCCCACAGAATTCAGTGGAAACTGATTCTGATAAGCTTTTGGATCCTACTGCACATTGAGTAGCCATGCTGAGCCATCTGTATATAGGTGAAATAACCCCTGGGTTGCCGTAGCAGATACTGAGCTGCCTAAATAGCTCTGGACAAACACATTCTGTGGTGGAAATATTTTTGCTTTACTCCCATGCCTTTTAGTGGATCTTTGCTGTAGAACCTTATGGTTGATGTTGAGGGAATTAAACCCACACCAGATTGTTCTCTCTGCTACCAAAATGTTGAAAATCTGGCTGTGGTCTCGATAAACCTTTTGCATTTGCCCAGATGTTGCAAAACCACCTGGAAGCATTAGCAAAAGTCACCAAAGAATAACAGGATGTGCAATGCCCCTACACACTGTTTAAGTTTCTACTTCTGTAGCACACCCAGAGAGAGCGCAGTATATGCTTTACCTTGGATCCTTCAGGTATGGCTTGAATGATGCACAGGAATAAAAGAGGCTTAAGAATAATAACGTGTGCTTGCTCATATATATACAAAAATACATCATGCTCACTGACTGGACAGCCTTGCCAATCAGGGCTCCACAAACGTAAGCGGGTTCTTTACATGCTAAGCAGCAACAACGTAGCAAGCTGCTACAAGATGGAGGAGGACGTTCAGACAGACAGGCTGTGAGACTGCCTGCCGCAGACAAAGACAAAAGCAGACTGACTGGGAACAAAGCCTTTCTATTTCCTGTGCAAGAGGAAATGGGCATTCCCATTTGAAACAAAAGACTTGGATGAGTCAGAGGGAACAAGTCTAGGCATTCCTTTTGGCAACAACTGCAGTTCTGTTCTGCTGCCACCAGGTGTCTCTGCTGAGCACATGACCAGGACCTTGAAGTTTACAACAATCAGCCCTACAAGGTAGGCCTGTTCCAAATTACTTGCTGATTGTATTTCCAACAGTAGATTCTGTAAGCATTTTGCACCCTAATATATATAATCTGATGTGGTGCACACAGCTGCACACAAACAGGAACTACTCACTTCTTTGTGGCAGACTGTCCCTTCTGTGTGGTAAGGATGCCCAAGCACAGCACTCTTCAACCATGACCTGGCAGAGTAAACTTTTGCTGAAGCCAGAGTGTCCTTTTCTGCCCTTCAGTTCAGTGGAAATAAGTTCATAAACAATTTTGTGGCCCCCAACAGGGCACAGTGGAACATCGGAATTTCCAAAGGCGGCAAAGACTCCATAAGGCAATGGGATTCCTTAAGTGCCTCTTTAGTTGGATGCAGCAATGTCTACACAGCCTTCCTCACAAGCACAGTTCCTTCCACCCACCTGTTTCTGCCTTGAGGGAGTTGAGTTGTGCCTCTTCCTTGGGGCAGTTCCACTAGGCTTATCTCAGTTTAGTTGCCTTATCTTGCTCCA
The DNA here is from genome assembly GCF_049243985.1 of Paroedura picta. Lineage (NCBI taxonomy): Eukaryota > Metazoa > Chordata > Lepidosauria > Squamata > Gekkonidae > Paroedura > Paroedura picta. The sequence continues at coordinate 78,209,802 of NC_135374.1, read as the reverse complement.
GGGCCCATCTTTAGGTTCCTCTTCCTTCTTTTCATTCTCTCAGCCAGCTTGCATTCATTACCTCCCACCTCTTCTGACATCTCCCTTTTTATCCCTAGAGCTTGGTTCATGATGGCCCTTCTTGGAGCCCTGTTGCCTTCTTTGCCCCTTCTTTGCCTACTCCCACTCTAGCTGGTTTGCATGAGGTTGCTACTGTCTTCTTCCATTATAGGTCTCCCCTGCTGCCTTTATGCCACAAAATGCTTTCTTAAATTTCAGCCCCATACATTTTAATACTTCTCTGATGCTTGTAGCCTTGTTTGCTGAACTTTTAACAATTCCATCTAGCTGAGAACTAAAACAGAGGGGGATGCTAATTCATACCTCAGGGTTGTTAACATACTAGTGAGCACGCATTAAATCTCAAACTTGTAAACCTTGTTCCTAGTCTTATTCTGCAATATTAATATAGATTCAAGCAGCATAATGATTTTTGTACAAAATGTGGGCAATGTCACATCTTAGTAATCTAAGTCAGGGGTAGTCAAACTGCGGCCCTCCAGATGTCCATGGACTACAATTCCCAGGAGCCCCTGCCAGCAAATGCTGGCAGGGGCTCCTGGGAATTGTAGTTCATGGACATCTGGAGGGCCGCAGTTTGACTACCCCTGATCTAAGTAAAGAATTATTTTTCTAATCATATATAACATTCCGGTAAACAGAAAACCTAGATCAATTATTTTTAATGGAAATATTTTACATGTAAATTTGAGCTCTTTTGTGATTAATACGGAACTCATAGATAGCTGTGCTTGCATGGACTTTGAATATTAACAGAGATTGTCCCTGCTGCTGTTGTTCTATTATTGTACCTCAACATGGGAGGACTAAATGGGGTTACACCAAAGGGTTATTGAAATAATATGTAACAAATGAAAAATAAAAAGTGTCAGAACTCAATTACTTAGAGTTTTGTGTTGACTGTGCTAAAATCTGTCAGGAAAACATATAGAGCTCATTTTCCATCTTGAAGTACAGCCCCATATTGAGATGGCACATGTACAGACCTGCCATGGAAGACTTTTCCAAACAAGCTCCACCGAGCTCATGCCTTCTATACTGCGCATGTGTCCACCTTCCCACTATACGCACCATGCGTCCCATGTGCAGAGTGTCCCCCTCTCCTTAGTTCTATTTTTGTCACTGCAAAGTGAGGAATGTGTTTCAACCAGCGCTGCTTAGTTCGCCACTCGATTTGTGGTAATCATGGCTTCTAAAGCCATTTTCAAAAAGTGTAGCAAGTATGGTGTTGTCTGCTCTGTTTAGGGGAGGTCCATAACATGGGCTTCATGTGGGGCTTGACAAAAATTCACCCCAAAAGCCAGATTGTCATGCTTGACTGAGGAATACTTGGCTACCTGTCGAAGTCAAAGACATTCTATTTCAAGGATCCACTTTATTTAGCGAATCTGCAGATGAATACCTCTCTACCCTGAAGAAGAACCAAGAGAGAGCATGGACTTTGAGTTCCTTCCCACCTCCCCCGGCCTAAAAGTTCCAAGGAAGATTACAGCAAAGACAACAGGCCTTCGCTACTCCGTTCTTCAAGACACAGCGAGCGTCTCCCTTCCCATATCCTCTTGGATCAGATTCGGCTCCATTTAATCTCAGGAGGCAGCCTGTGAGGCAGAAAGGGGTTCAGCAGGGAATCAGGGAATCAGAAAGGGAATCAGAAATTCTGAGTGGGATGCCAAAGTGGGAGAGCCAAAATTGCTCTTTAGGGACAGACTGTGTTTTTTCTCCCCTGCCTGGTACATTGTTACTAACGACAAATGGATTTTGTCTATTGTTTCCTCAAGTTAACATTTAGAGTTTCTGTTAGTTCCTAGTTGCTAGTTAGGTTCTCAAGCCTCTAACAATGATTTTCCCAAGTTAGACCTACAAATTTCAGCATTATTAACCAAAGGGGCAACAGAGAAGGTCCTGAACAGCCTTTCCTCTTTGGGGTTTTCCTCCCATTTCTTTCTTATTGAGAAAAAAGATGAGGTTTTAGACCCATACTGGATGTAAGGCTGGGTTCGGGGTCTGGGTTCCACAAGTGATCCTAGCTACAGATGCTTCCCTATTGGGTTGGGGTTACATTGTGAGGGTCAGCAGGTCCAAGGGTTTTGGAATCGACAAGACATGGAATGTCACATCAGCCTGTTGGAGTTAAGAGCTATATGATTTGCCCGAATAAAGTTTGTAGATGTCGAGAAGCACGTTCTGGTGAACACAGACAACAACTCAGCCATGTTCTATTTGAACTAACTTCTTCCCACCCATTATGCAGAGAGGCTCTCCTGACTTGGGAGGAGGCATGTCAGTTAGGATCAGACCTGAGGTCTATCCACATTGTGGGAAACCCAATGTGGAAGCTGTCAGAATGAGCAGACGGGAATGCCTTTCCTACCAATGGGTCTAAACCCAGTGTACCTAAGGCAGGTCTTTGACATTTGTACAGTCCCAGAAATAGACCTCTTTGCTCCTGCCAGTTTGACAAGAGTCCCAGATTTTTGTTCCCTAAGGGCAAAGGAGAAGGGATCACTGGGATACACATTCCAGTTCGTATGGGCAGGTCCCCTGCTCTACACATTCCCATCCCTACACCTAGATTGAATGCCATCCTAATAGCACCAAAATGGCCTGGACAGCACTGGTGCACACATTTACTCAGGCAGCAAGGAGCCAGGTAATAGACCTTCCTCAAACCTGAGACTTGATAGAATTCAGATCACTGGTTCAGGTGGACCCTGCAAAGCTTCACCTATCGCCATAGAGAGTCTTACCAGAACTGAACCTCAGTCCAGTAGAATAAGAGAGGTCCTAATTCAGTCCAGGAAGGATTTGACTAGATATGCATACAATCTGAAATGAGCATTTGCCCCTTCTCTTGCCCTATAGGGGAGATCTTGGGTTATCTGTTATCATTGGCAGAAAAGGGCCTTTCAGTGGCATCAAAATACACCTGGAGGCACTAGCTGCCTTCCACACAGAAGTCAATGGGGCTTTGATTTTGCAGCCCCTGTGGAACTGAGCTAGTTCCAGCAGGGCCCTGATCTCTTCTGGGAGCTCATTCCATTAGGTGCAGTCCGGGATAGAGAAAGCTCTGGCCTGGTTGAGGTAAGCCATGCTTCTTTGGGCCATGGGATCACCAGCCAGTTGGAAGTGGCAGAGAGTAGAGTTTCTTGGGGGTAATAGACAATAAGGCAGTACCTGAGGTACATTGGGCCCAGACCACCTATGGCCTTAAAGGTGATTGCCAAGACCTTAAGCCTGATCCGGGATACAGCTGGTAGCCAGTGCAGTTGTTGGAGGGCAGTCGCCATCCCTTTCCTCTCCCCAAAACAGACACCCTGTGAGGTGGATGAGGCTGAGAGAGCCCTGATATCATTGCTCGGTCAGGACAGCTTTATCAGAGCTGTGGTGAGCCCAAGGTCACCCAGCTGGCTGCGTGTGGGGAAGTGCAGAATCAAATCCGGTTAGCCAGATTAGAAGTTCGCACTCCTAACCACTACACCAAACTGGCTCTTATAGATCAGCAAACCTCTCACGAGCCCAGGGCAAATCCACTCATCCAAGGAGCCATTTATCAAGCATTACACCCTGGACCAGCAAGACAGAAAAGAGGCCCAATTTGGAAAGGCAGTACTACAGTCCTTTTTCAACTGAGGAGCTCGCCATCTCCAAAGGTAATGTTGTTTGCTAAGGTCCTGATATGAGGCTGCACTATAAGACAGAAAATGAAAAAGGGTTGCACTTACCTGTAACTGTTTTTCACTGACGTTTTGTGTGCAGACACACATTCTCCCCAACTGACCCCACTGCAAGCTCCAGCTGAAAGGAACTGTGGATTTGGATCAGAGGAAGTTAACATGGCAGCAGCCAGGAACCAGGGGGAGGGGAGTGCTCCACCCATAGGATGCATGCATGGTCTGGAGGGCGCAAGTGCCCTCTACTGGAACTTGCTTGGAAAACTCTTCCACGGCAAATCTGCGCAGGTATAGTCCCAATGTGTATCTACATACAAAACATCAATGAACAACAGTTACAGTAAGTGCAGCCCTGTTGTGTGTGCATGTATATAGACAATGTTCAAAAAATTAAATGCAAGCATACTCAGGTCTGCCAGTTTGTGAATATCTGTGATACAAAAACCTGGTATATTTTAAAACAATACTTTCCAAAAAGAAAGTTCTGGAAGCTCACCGTCATTTGAAATACATTCTGCATGGACAACTGTGCTTCTTCAGCTAGGTTGCCAGGGAAAATAATTTTGTATATATTCAAAATTCTCAACTGTTAGTTCATATCATGCGGAAGAAGACTGAAAGCAGGCTCTATAATTCAAGTGTTACAAGACAGACTTGCCCATTACAAATATAGCTAATGCAATACAAGACTTTCACATACTGAATAGACCTTTTGTTTGTCACAGATTTGTTTTCCAAATTAGATTCAAACTACCAGGGATTTAAACTTCAGGGCAACAATCTTTTAATGTCACAGGAAGGTAGCAATGAAAAGCCTCTGAACATGCTGTTAAGTTCACTGTCTTCCTTGACCACAAGAAAGAGAGAGAGAGAGAGAGAGAGAGAGAGAGACAGAGAGAGACAGAGAGAGAGATCCAGAGGAGAGCCATAGAATCAAAAATACTGGCTAGAGGCTACAGACTATTATCTCTCCATAGGGCTGTGGACATTTGTTACTGTAGAAAGTGATTTGGAAAGGAATGTTTTGTTGTTGTGTTTGCTTCTGCAACCTTAATACTAATTCTGCTGAAATGCTAGAGCACTCCTGCCAAGGGTAATGGATGAATCTTTAGAGACGTTCTGCCAATCCACCATAGTAATCAAAAATGATGCTATACAAATTCTGTTCTAAAAGTGTATCTGTTCTCTTTTTCAGTACATTATATACATATAACATAAAAGTCTAAATTTTATATCCTTGGGTTATGCTTTAAGACACTTTCTGGCAAAATATTATTTAACGAGATTTTAGTCTAGAAATCCTGTTGCATTGCTCGAAAATAATGCAGGTAGAAAAATCCATTGTTAACTGTAGGATTTTCAAGGTTATCTTTTGGCAAGGCAGTACAAGGAGCTGACCCTTGAGGGCCATTCTTTAAGTTTGTTAACCATGTCTGTAACAGCCACTAACAATTACTGAGTATTTTTTATCATTCCACAATACCAAAACACAGTACTTATCTTCATACTAGTCCCATTATGCATATGTTGGATAATACACTTTCAATGCATTTTATAATTAGATTATCCTGTTCCACACAGGAAAACCCAGCTGCAAAAGCACATTGAAAGTGCATTATCCAATGTGTGCACAATGGGCCCAGGTTTATACAATGCTCTTAATAAGAGGACAGAACACTTGCTATTGCCAATATGTGTTGTCTCCTCTCTACTGTAACCACCTAGAAATGCACAAGTGATGGGATACAGAACTGGTATCATTGATGAAAGAAAACCACATGCTGGTTCAGCCCAGGACGTTGAGGGAAGAGACAAGATTACCATCTTAACTTAAACTACTGAAATGGCACAAAAGAAGTTTTATAATGTTCAAAAATAAACACAATATTTTATTCAATATAGAGGGGAAAGGGTCAGGTGAAACCATAGAATCATAAAATAATAGAGTTGGAAGGTACCTCATAGGTCATCTAGTCCAACCCCCTGCATTATGCAGGACACTCACATCCCAATTGCTCATCTACTGTAACCTGCCACCCCTTTGCCTTCACAGAATCAGCCTCTCCGTCATTTTATTCTGTTTAGCCATCGAACTAAATTGAGGGCTAAATGTCTGAGGTAAATCAAGATGAGGTAATATTTTAACAAACTATAGTTCATATGTTTCCAGCAACTGAGAGATTCAAACTTGTCACAGTTTTTTGAATCTTTGAGATGTTTTGGCTTCAGTGTTTCCTAAACACTCTTGTTCACATTCTTGAGTTTAACTGACTTCAGAAGGCAGGGCTACACTACCAACCACACTACCAATCCACCCAGTCCTCCTTGCAAACCTTCCCAGTCAGAGCTAAACTCTCCTCAGAGTACAAACACTATAAGACTTTCCAGTCAAGACTCAACTCAAACAGTTTTCTTCAACAGTTTCCAAATCTTTCTGTTCAACTGATGCTAACCACTTTGAGCAGCCTGTCACTTGAGGTCCTCTGCTTCTATGAAGCATTAACCCTCCATTGTCCATTACATGTTTAAACAGTACTTATGAACTTTTACAGGACAGTCTGTCACAGTTGCCCTCATTCAATGGCTGGAATAATAGCTATGGCCACTGAAAGACAAGAAGGACTGAAAAGCAGCCAGACGTGGGGTTCCATTTCTTTTCATGCTCTTCCTTCCTCTCACAAACTTTTGTTCATTACATTTTATTCCCCTTCTATTATTTTGTAAGGTGAAGATGGAGGTATTGTGTTTGGCTCCCCTAACAGGTAGCTCCATCTTAATCTTAGCTTCTGAAGAGAAACATTGCTTTACCTTTCCCTCTTGTTTCTTTACAAGAAAGGTTGCCATTACCAATCTGAATTTTAAAAGCTTCTAGGGAAGCAAGCAGAAACAAAGCCATAGAAAAAGTCCAATGTCAGATAATTGCTTCTTATATTAGTTTCATACATGTAGATTTTGTAACAAGGGGATGGGAAGGAAAGAATAGTGTGTCTATGTTTTGGGAATCAGTCCCTTTTTCCACTTCTGGGTATTTATTTCTAGCCCAAGCAACAAGTCAATGAATAATATAGACCTGAAATACTTCTGTCTGCTTTCAGCATTCTGTGTTCATTTGCAGATTTTAAATTAAATACATTATCATGAATGCATGAAGCTAACCTATACTGAATCTGATCATTGGTCTACTCTTGTTGCGAGCTAGTGCATCCCAAACAGATGCCCTACTAAGTTATGGTCCCTCCCCAACTTCAGGTGTTTTATACAACATACAATCTAATCCTGTCAACTAGAGTTTCCAGGCATTGAACTTGGGACTTTGGGCATGCAAGCTAAGTGCTATACTACTGAACCACAACCTTCTCAACTGACTTTTCTGTTCCTCACGTTTTTCACTGCAAGATCAGTATACTGTGGTGAGCCAATGTGGTGTAGTAAACAGCAGCAGACTCTCATCTAGGGAACTGTGTTTGATTCCTTACTCCTCCACATAAAGCCTGCTGGGCCAGTCACAGTTCTTTCAGAACTCTCTCAGCTTCATCTACCTCTGAAGATGACTGTTGTGAGGAGAGGAAGACAATTTTAAAGTACTCAAAGTTATTAAAAAAAAACCTTTATCTTTTTATCAATCTCAGTTTGGCAGTCCATGGAAATTTATCACACTTCCACCACACATTGTATGAAAGGCTGAACTCTATGGATGTAAGGTTACCACAAGATCAGCCCTTAGCCAGCACAAAGACCAATACTTAAAAACATCTCAGCAAACCTGTCTAGAGAACATTCCTGATTTTCTTGCAAAGAAGTTTGACAATGGACTACTAGCTTACTTACTTTATTCTTTACTTGTTATGAGAAAATATTAGGGAAGAAGAAACCAAGCACTGAGTTCCTTTCAGGAAGGATAGGAATAAAAATCTCAACGAACAAATGGAGACAAATGGGGATTAACGTGCAACAGACTTGCTTTCTGTTAAAGGCTGAGTTTATTGGATGACTCGAGACACTCAGAAGCCAGCTATTTGAAATGGGAACTTAATTCATCCATGAATTAGTTTCCAAGCACGAGGGTCTCTCTTACAATACTGGGTTTTGAAACATGGAGCAGAAGAGCTCACATGAGAAGCATAAGACTCTGTGCTGGCATTCAGCCTCATTGAAAACAGGAGAGGCAAGGAAGAGGGGAGGAAAGAGTCCATGCAAGGGACCACTGAGTTCCTGACATACTTAATCAAATCATATTTGTTTCAGTGCTGAGACTTTCAGTGTCAATGAGTTTCCAGCTGTTGTGTAAATTTATGGGAAAATATATGGCATTCATAAATATTGTTAATTTTTTTTCTAGACCAAATAAGCATTCCTGTAATTTCTCACTGGAGGCCCAAGAAATTAAAATGTGCAATTTGTGATTAATGCTTTTATTCTTATAGTGTATGTACTCTCAAACTATACAAGAATACAAGCCAATGTTTATACATTTGTATTTAGAAGGGAAATGTTTTGTGTTTTTGGAATTACCAGCTGTAATTAAATTGAAATTTGCTAGGGAGGGCATCAACACCCCCATTTCTAAAGTCTCCATATTTGCGTAGATGCACAGATCAAGGTTTCCTGGTTTGTTTATTAATTTAAAATATCAATCATCGCAACAGACTAGTTTGTCATGAGGGCCAGCAGGCACCCCAACTAATCAGGAGCTAGCTTTGAGAATACAGAAACCCTGTTTAGCCAGGCACCTGCACTCAAGGACCACAGGGCATGGGGATTTGCCTCAAAGCTTCCTAAACCCCGAAGTCTTAATAGCAGTGTGAATGTGAGGGGAGAGGCAAGGAGCATATCAGCACTACCCGCTGCTGAGCCCTCTTCACTTCCATTCCCCTCCCCCCCACCACCATTACCACGCTTCCCGCCTTACGGCTCTCCCTTTAACTTTATTATTATTATTAGTCTTATTGCCTGCCACTCTCATTTCTGGCTTGTGGCAAGTTACAAATTCGTCTGAAATTAAAACCCCATGAAACCCCGCTGCCCCATCCTGCCTTGCAATAATGGAGCAGCTACAACGGATGACGAGCAAGCCGCCGCAATCTAACATGTTTCTTAACCTGACCTCAAATCCACAGTGCTTAAAACAGGGTCCTTGTATTTCCCTACTGATTATGAGTAATCTCATGTTAAGCCCCCCCCCCCCCCGCCCCTACTATTTAAGCTGTGATGATTGCTGCTAAATAGGACTCTTCCTAACCTTCCAACCTAAAAAGAGGACATTTTCATCCTTTTTTAAAAGAAGAAAAGCCCAAAAGAGGACGCACACTTAAAATTTTTAAAAAGAAAAGAAGCCCCTTAGTGGCTTCTCTCTCTCTCTCTCTCCGTCCGCGATCCTGCTCCTTCTGAGCTCCTCCTCTTGGGGAGGAACCCAGGGCGCCTGCCTGTGGGCACCGCACTTCCTGGTTTGACGCCATGCTTCCGATGGTTTCCAAGCCAAGCACGGCGCCTCCCTCGGCTTCAGTGGGGCCGTGTTTTAGCGACCCGCCCAGCCGCGAGTGGCCGCTCTCTTCGGCTCAGATCTGATTTTTCCCGAATGCAGCGAATTCTGCAGCCCCAATTATGGGTGCCAGCTCTGGGTTGGGAAATACCTGGGGGCTATGGGAGTGGAGCCGGGAGTGAGCGGGATTTGGGGTGGAGAGGGGCCTCAGTGGTGTATGCTATGGAGTCCACCCTCCAAAGGAGCCATTTGTTCCCCGGAGAACTCGCTTTCGTCTGGAGAAGAGTGATCACTCCAGGGCCGGGCGTCCCTGCTTCCAAGATAGTTCTAGCTTCCCTAGCAGGCTGAAGCGACTGTCTCCTGGTTGATGTGTGGGCCCGATGCAGGACTCTTCCGTGACTGGGGGAGCTTTCGGCTAAGACCGCCGCCTAAATGCAGTGAAGGGGCTTCAGGCCAAACGTATTGCACAGGTGATATCCAAACGCCTGCAAGCGTTCAGCGAGGGTCGCGAGCCTAGAGTTCAAGCGAAGTGAACGCGCTGCCCGCCTGCAACCGCGGCACAGCGGTCGTGGCCGAGACGCAAAACCCGGGCTGCAGCGAAGGGGAATGGCGGGTTTGTTGCCTCCTTTCAAAGGCCGCCCATCTCAAGGCCGGCCACGCCGCCTCACGCGTACTCAGCAGCTCACATGTTGAAACGCCGCCCTGATACGTGGAAAGCCGCCTGAGCTACGCAGGACCCCGGGTTGATTTTCTCCCGCACTCTGCAAGCTGTCTAGTTGACTCAACCTTTGTATTCAATAAGTATTGGGGGGGGGGGCTCTCAAGCGGCGTCCCTCCTAGAGGAGCCCTCGGCCTCCCTGTGCCCAAAGCGGATCCCTGCAGCACAACAGGAAGCGGAGGGGCTGGCCCTGGCCGCGGCTTCCCGGTGTCCCTGCCCGAGGGGGCGGGGCCGCTCTTGCTTTGCCCCGCTCTCCTCGCCCGCCCGCCCGCCCGCCCGCTCTTTCCCGCCGGTGCCGCTTGCCCCGTGGCCCAGCTCCCGTCCCGCTCGGCCCTCCGCCGCGCTCGCTGCGTGCCCAGCCATGCCCAACATCGTGCTGTTCAGCGGCAGCTCGCACCAGGACCTCTCTCAGCGCGTGGCCGACCGGCTGGGGCTGGAGCTGGGGAAGGTGGTGACGAAGAAGTTCAGCAACCAGGAGACCAGGTATGTGGGCGCCGTGGCCCTTCCCCCGCTGGAGCGCATGCCTCGTCGTGCCCGGAGGAGAGAGGCCCCTGGGCGGTGGGCCCCAGCGAGAGGGGACCCCGGAGGTGTCGAGATGAAGCGCAGAGGCAGCTTGCCCGGGGTCCCTTTGAGAGCGATCTGTCCCTTCCCGTGGGCTGGACTCGGGCAGCCTCGGGATCAGGCATGGGGGAACGGGCGGGAAGCCGACCCTCTGGGGTGCCAGTGCTGGCGTCCCGGTCGCGGGGCCTGGCATCGAGGGCGAGTCCATCGGCGCTGGAAAGACTAGCAGGTTTCTTTCCTGCCCCGAGGGAATCAGTGGTCCTGCTCAGACACCATAATCTCGCAGCAGAACAAGCAGATAGAAATCCAGGGTCTCCAGCGCTGTGGCTTGCCTCTCTGCTCCTTGTGAAGGCTGCATTCTGCCAGCACCTCCGTGAGTTTTAGTCGGTTCTACACCAGACACAGCAGCAAAGCTGGATTTGTCGGCCAGCCAGTAGACTGGACTAGCAAGTCGGGGCCACTACTATCTCTTGTGGGGCCTGTTATTATTTATATATTTGAAAATGTCTGTTGTGTATGCCCAGAAAGTTATATCGCATAGGGCTGCTATTTGTCTGCTGTGGTACAAGCAACCTCCCTCCCCTTTTTAAGTGTGTTATGACAGGGTTTTACAGGGTAGAGCCCACTTCATTGGATGTGACTGAAGAGAGATGTGTGCATATAGAAGGGGAAAACATTATTAAAACATCATAATGTGTCCATCACACATTTGTGTTGTAAACCGCCCTGAGACCTATTGGGAGAAGGGCGGTCTAAAAAAAAATTAATAATAATAATAATAATAAGCTCTCTGTATAGAATATTTGCCTGCTTTGCTACCTCCTTGATGTTTATTCAAAACATTCTCAAGTCCCAATATTTCTCCTTTTTCACAATGTGTTAATGAGCCCAGAGGCTCTACCAGGCCTTGTTTTTCTGTTAATCCACCAGCGAGCTCTACTGCTTTGCTTGATCTAATAAGCAGGGATTGATAATGCTGACCATGAGTAGGACAGAAGAGTGCTCCAGAAGTACTGCTGAATTCAAGATTCTGCCAGCAGGAACCATGTGGGTCCTTTTTGGTGACTGGGTATCCTTATACATTCAAGTGGGCAGCCATGTTGGTCCTTATGTGTGGCAAGGGAAATGAAATTACCCTTTTATAGCTATAGGGAAGCCCCTATATGTGGAAAGCCCATCCAGTTATTGTGCAGTAGTGTATAAATCTGCCTTTGTATTTGTACTTGAGTATATGCACAGAAAGCAGAATTGTAGCGCAGTTTTGGTTGACTAGTAAAGAACGACCAAAGTTCAAAGCCCATGGCATAAGAAGCCAACTTTGTTGTCTTGTCATTTTCTCTCCATTTCTCTTAAGGCTGCTCAGAAGCAGAATGAAACGTGTTTATACATTGCTTCCTTTAAATGCAGAGAGTCTTTTGAGACAGAAATAGGTAATTTTAACCTATATGGCCTTTTCAGATAAGCTTTCCATTGTGAGGAATCCTATCCAAGGATCATTACCCTTTGGCTGAAGGGAGAATCTTCATTTCCTCTGCACTCCAATTGTGGTAATTAGTTCCTGAGGAAATTAGATTCTTCCATCAGAGAACTCTACCAAATGTGACTGTGATGTAATTGAGGCAGTGAAATTATTGTAAGCACTCCTTGGAATGGTGTTTTTCACACCATGGATGATATGCAGCAGAGTTCATTTCCCATATCCATCTGTACTATTTTATGAAAATTCTGAGTTACACCAGACAGATAAGAAGATATCCAGTGTAGGAATATTTACCCAGCAATCTGCTTTAAAAGGGAAGTGAATGGTAAGATGAGGCCTTTTGTAATAATAAATATGTAGATTTCTGTGGAATCTAAGAATGGATAAAGTGTATGTGTTTTGGAGTGATTAAAACACTGTTTTCAAAAGGTTTCCCTGATTTCAGGGTGAATTACCTTAAGTGGGCCCTCAGAAGTCTGATGCTAATCAGTGTTAATCCAGATCTGAAAAAAGTTTTATTCAATGTATAAGCTTTTGTGGGCATACACACTTCTTCAGATACAGTGAAACAAAATTTCACAATTTAATGACCACTATCAAGAGCCTGGGTGGATACCCCAGATCACAAACATTGCTCACCAAGCATTTTACTGTCTTTGCCAGGCATGGCAACTTGCACTTTACCTGTTGGCATCTGAACTAGCGGCCAAAATCCATTTAGTGGTTACATCCAGATTAGACTACTATAATTCACTCTATGCAGGATTGCCCTTTTAATTGCTCCAGAAACTCCAACTGGTCCAAAATGTAGCAGCTCGGATCCTTACTGAGACCCAGTGGAGAGCTCACATTTGACCTGTGCTCTCCCAGCTGTACTGACTCCAGATCAGAGACTGGATCAGGTTTTGGTTTGTAGCTTCAAAGCCCTAAACAATCTAGGACCCACCTATCTATGGGACCGCCTCCTCCACTATGCTCCCCATAGAGCAGGGGTAGTCAAACTGTGGCCCTCCAGATGTCCATGGACTACAATTCCCATGAGCCCCTGCCAGCATTTGTAATCAAAACAGTCTCAGGATCTCTAGCCCCAAGGAGGTAAAACTGGCCCCGGCCTGGTGGGATTCTTGTAGTGCTGGTTCTAAGCATATACACTTGGAGGCGAGCCTCCTTGCTTTCAAGAGTCAGCTCTATAGAGTTGAGCCTTCAGCTGTTGTAGATTGACATATGGTGCTGTAACATCTCAACTAGTACCTGCCTCCTTAAATTTTTCCAGCATGTGATCTCAGTGAACATGCACAGTACGTACTAATCACCTCTGTGTTTGGTTTGAGCAAATAACAGACGCATGCTGCTAGTGTTCCTTTAAACATAAAAACCACCCATGAGAGTGATGAGTCCAGCGGATACGATGGTAGCTGTGCAAGCCAAGAAGAGCTGGAAGAGCTAAGGAGCACGCACTTTATTGGGCCTCTTTTTCTGATGTTGAATTCTTCAGAAAGTGAGCACTCACTCTCACCTTGATTGCTTCTTGTTTTGTTGCTGCCTTTGTTCCTTGCTAGTAGGAATAGCTGCTGACCCTTGATTAACAAATGCATGCGTATTGGGGCACACACCATGCAAAATGAACAGGTGACCTATAGGTTAGTTGGTTAGTTGCCCTGACCAAGGCCTAGTGTATGTTCACCTGTTCTGAAGCATGTCTTTCCTCTACTGTGTAGTCAAAGGACAGTTAACAGGAAAGAGGGAGGTATCATTCATCTTTCCATCTGTCAGCTAATTGTACCCTCACACTTACTTATAAGTATGAACTGATTACTTCCATTCCATGACATAATATCTGAGGAAGTGCCTGTGCACATGAAAGCTTACACTTTGAATAAAATTTCGTTGCCACATGTTTTGTATCTTCTACGAGCGCTTCTGTATATGTTTGTTTGTTTTTCATTCTTGGTGTCTTCATTACAAAGCTTGCTGGCTTTTGCTTTGTTGCTTCCACCAAAACATTTTAGCATTTGAACTTACCAATATTTCTACTGCTGTTAAATCCCTGTCATATGGGGACATTTTTGGTCAGCCACCACATCACTATTTGATCTTAAACATTGCTATTTGTTTCCATAACCTCTAAGCCATTGGTCCCCAACCCCCGGTCCGGGGACCGGGACCGGTCCGTGGATCAGTCAGTACTGGGCCGCGGCTCCTCCTCATCCTCCTCCCGGCTGCTTCCTCTGTGGCTGCCCTGCCACTCTGCCACCAGCTCACCTTTGGTGCTCTCCAGCAGTCGCCATAGCTGGGGCTCCCCCTCGGCATGGGACTGCGCAGCTACTGCTGGCAGCACCCCCCCAGTGGGTGGCTGGAAATCAGGGGCACCAGCGGGAAAGCAAGCGGAGCAGGGGCTCAGGCCGTAGCAACGTCCCTTGGCAAAAGACTACCCCCCCCCCCCCCGCCAGGCCTCAGTAAAATTGTCAAGTGTTGACCAGTCCCCGGCGATAAAAAGGTTGGGGACCACCGCTCTAAGCAATGCTTTTTGCCCTCCTGCAGCCCCTTTTCTTCATGGGTTAGGAAAAGCTGTGGGGGAGAAGTGAGGTTGCTATACCCCGGCCTCCCTGACACTCACTCTGCCTCCTGACTCCAGAGCTGTTCAGTCGTGCAGTGGCACTCCTTTTTACATTCCCTCTTCAACTCACTCCCGAGGCTCAGAAGCCTTTCCTCTGAGTGGCATGCATAAGACAGTCCAGTTGCCTCCCAATTCATGTGCCAGCTCTCCTCCTCTCTACCCTGCCTACCCCAGCCAAACTGCTGCTCCGCATCCGTTCTTGCTAACCCCCTCTCCCTCGCAGTCACTGTCAGGTGCAGTGGTGGCATCACTAGCCACTGTGCTGCACCTCTCCATGCAGTGTCTTTGCCAATCCACACTGAGCAGTGGTAGGAGGTGGCGGGCGGAAACACCACACCTCCTGTTTCCCCACCTTCACAGCTATTACCCCCACTTTAGTTTACCTCAGCCCTATACCCTTGACCTTAGCAATTTCTTTTCTGTTTCTTGACAACTTCAACCACACACACTTCACTATGTACACCCATTGAGCAGCCTCCTGCCTTCCCTCTCCTCACCACTAGTTGTTCATGGGCCAGATAAATGCTCTGAATGGGCCAGTTTGACACCCCTGCTCTAACCACTACTTTCCCATTCAACATTTTAGCCACCAAGTTAGTTTAATGGGAAATATTAACTTGTGGAATTTTCTAGACTGGTGGATCCCAATAGTGGCAGCCATTGTACCTTAAAAATCCTAACATTTCCCCCAGTTTTCTCTTACTATGTTTTATTGCATTGCTGTGTGTTTGTTGCAAAATTACTTAGAGATGCTTATTATTCTGCTGTTCACTCGGACAGCTACAATGGTTTCACATTTTATACAGCAGCAACTTCATAGTGTACCTGAGTGTTGTACAATAGTCTGCATGTGATACGTTTTCCCATATTTTCTTAAAACATTCTCTGTATGGGTATGGAAGGCAGCTAAGATTTTCTGTGTTCTTCAAAGGATGTTTTGCTTTGCAAATATGAATATGATCCTCAGAATTAGAACCCCTCGAGGCCTTTCATCAGCCTTTGTGGCCGTACTATTAAGGGGTTTGCAAGGACGTGTTCACTATTACACATTAATAGAAGTGAACAATTAACCACTTGTCTCAGTATCAGAATCCTGGCAATCCTTTCCCAGTAAGAAACTCAGACACAACACCCCCCCCCCCCCCGTTCAGTCCCTGAGGCCAGTACCTGTGTACATTGCTAAGTTGTGCCCTGAAGGTCAACAAACTCCTCTTCTGTTGGACCATCTCAGGGGGCGAGTCCCAAAGTCAACAGCCTCTCAGCATGTCCAGCTTTCTTAGCTGTTCAGTCACTTCCAGAAGTTCACATTGTTATATGTGTCCTGTTATGTGCAAGCAAACTTAACAGACAGGGACATATATAGGAATTCCTATATACATATTGGAAAAGGAAAGGAACATTTCACTGACCAAAGTTTTCTTAATTCCTGTGTTGGTTGGTAGCATTTTAAGAAAAACTGTGTATGGTTGAGTGCTTGTACTGTTTAGTAGAAATCTGTACTAAGAAGCTGGACTTGCATAAAACTGTTATTTAATTATTTGGAAGAGATTTGCATAATAATTGTTGCTTCCATTCAACAACACCACATTCAGCTGTGATCCAGGAGGGTCCCTCTTAACTATGAAGGTATTAGTGATAGATGGAGGGGGTGAGCTGGATCTTTTTATGCTCATATTTTATGGAACTGTTTCTTACGCAATGGTAATTAAACTATGTTGCCTACCTGAGCCTCCTTCATGCGTGAAAGAAGCATAGCTGGTAGTCCCCTCAGAGTTGCAATGCTTGAGACTTGAGGTTGGGGGGGGGGTCCACCTTTGAAGTTGGTTTTCCATTTTTAAAAATCTCCATAGAAAACAGGGACTACAAGGAAACAGGGTCTACCTCCTCATTTAGCTTGTGGTTTTCTGTTTGCAGAGAGTTTTTAAGAGGGGAGCATTCGAATTGTGTTTCTCTTCCTGGAGTCCTTTCTATCAACTCAGGGTCTGTGTCACCACTTTATCTTGTGTGTAAAGTCTTCTGGAGAGAATCATAGAATCATAGAATAATAGAGTTGGAAGGGACCTCATGGGTCATCTAGTCCAAACCCCTGCACTATACAAGACACTCACAACCATATCACTCATCCACTGTAACCTGCCACTCCCTTAAGCTTTCACAGAATCAGCCCCTCCGTCAGATGGCTATCCAGCCTCTGCTTAAAAATGTCCAAAGATGGAGAACCCACCACCTCCCTAGGAAGCCCACTGAGAAACCACTCTGTCAGGAACTTTTTCCTGATGTTTAGACGGAATTTCTTTTGAATTAATTTCATCCCATTGGTTCTGGTTCATCCTCCTGGGGCAAGAGAAAACAACTCTGCTCCATCCTCTATATGGCAGCCTTTTAAATATTTGAAGATGGCTATCAAATCCCCTCTCAGTCGTCTCCTCTCTAGGCTAAACAGACCAAGTTCCCCCAACCTTTCCTCTTATGTCTTGGTCTCCAAACCCCTCACCATTTTTGTTGCCCTCCTCTGGACATGCTCCAGTTTGTCTACATCCCTCTTCAACTGGGATGCCCAAAACTTAACACAGTACTCCAAGTGAGGCTGAACCAGGGCAGAGCAGAGTAAAGATCATCTCCCATGATCTGGACATGATACTCCGTTTGATACAGCCCCAAATACCATTTGTCTTTTTAGCTACGGAGTCACACTGTTGACTCATGTTCAATGTATGGCCTACTAAGACTCCTAGATACTGTTTGCACATGCTACAGTCAAGACAAGCCTCCCCCATTCTATATTGGTGTGTTTGGTTTTTCCTCGCTAAATGCAGAACTTTACACTTGTCCCTACTGAACTTCATTTTATTCAGTTTAGCCCACTTCTCGAGCCTATCAAGATGATCCTGTATTCTGATTCTGTCTTCAGTTGTGTTTGCTACCTCTCCCAGTTTAGTATAAGGCAACATATATGTTTTCTAAGCATGTAAATATGTATGGATCAGACCTTAGCCATAGCACATCCATTAATAATACCTCCTTTTGACACACATGGGTATCATCAGGGAAATGATGTCAGTAGAGCTATTTAACTAGCTGTTGACTTTGTATCAGTATCACCAGTGGCCCCCAACCTTTTTATCACCGGGGACCACTCAACGCCTTTTACTGAGGCCCGGTGGGGGGGGTAGTTTACTCCGCTACTCTCAACCACTGCCCTAGCGCTCTCTGATTGCTACGGTAATGTTTAAACATCCCTTCAAAATAAGATACAGACATGCCACAACAATGAAGTGTGTTGTAAAGGGCTGGGGGGGGATGAAGTAAAGGGCCGGGGGGGGGGGGGGAGAAGGCGTCCTTTGGGGCCTACCTCCAATTAGTCGAAGGACCACATGTGGTCCGTGGCCCACAGGCTGGGGATTGCTAAGTATCACCATGTCTCCAATGCAATGCTCACTTTGTGTCTCACAGCAAAGCATACCATCAACCCCAAGAAATACATGACTGCTGTATGCCCCTTGCATTTTGCTCATTGTCATTTAGTAGGGTTGATTGATAGACACAAGAGCTACAGAAAATGTCATGCCTTAATCTTACTTCAATATGCACTTCAAGAGCATGGCCTTCTCATAAGCTTTTGTTTCCCTACCACGGCCCTGTTGTACCTGCTCAGCATTAAAAACTCTGCTACAGTTAGCAGGATAAAGTTTTTAAAAGTTAATAGCACAAAAAACATCCAAAAAGAAGGCAGTGACCAAACCTTACATGTCATGTCATTCCTGGAGGCAAGGGTAGACCAAGTAAGCTTTCCACCAGGGGCAGTCTTAACAGCATTATAGCCCCCCCCCTCCCCCAGGCAAAGCAGTGCACTGGGCCCTACCTACACAAGAAGAAGAAGAGTTTGTTCTTATTATGCCGCTTTTCTCTCCCCAAAGGAGTCTCAAAGCAGCTTACAGTTGCCTTCCCTTCCCTTTTCCCACAACAGACACCCTGTGAGGTAGGTAAGGCTGAGGGATCCCTGATATTACTGCTTGGTCAGAACAGCACTATCAGGGCTGTGACTGGCCCAAGGTCACCCAGCTGGCTTCATGTGGAGGAGCGGGGAATCAAACCCGGCTCACCAGAAGTCGGCACTCCTAACTAGCAATGTGCAAGCAACCTCCTTCAGCCTGAGCCACTAAACAAAGTTTGAGTCCAGCAGGGCCTTTAAGATCAACAATGTTCTCAAACTTTGGTCTGCTGCTTCAGACCAACTTGATCTCCACATACACACCTGAAAACACTGTCTAGAGAAGGCAGCAAGGGAGAGTGTGTTGGAGAAGACAGGCCTTCCTTTTGTGCATGTGCCTCTGCAGGTATTTAGGACAGGGACAGCCTCAGGGGAGGAAATGTTCCATCAGGATAATGTATCAAGAGAAATCCTGTTTGCCTGGCAGGCTGGTTGTAAGTACTTTGACTTACTTGCCTTCAGCTCAAGGGCTTCTTCTATCTCTCACCCCCCCCCCCTTCACCATCTCCCAGAATTTCAAAAAAGCCACAAATGCTGAGTAAGCCTCTGGGGAGAGTGGCAAGCAAGCAAGCAAATAAATAAATAAATAAATAAATAGCTTCCTTCGGCTCCCAAATGGCATGGTGAGAACCACTGTTTGAAGCAGTCAGTCACCTTCTACTGAATCAGACCCTGGAACTGTCCAGAATTGTGTGACTTTCACAGCCGCTCTCCAGGGTCTCAGGCAGGGGTCCTTTTACCTGGAGATTCCTTTTACTTGGTCCTTTTACCTGTATATTCTTATAATTGAACCAGGGACCCTCTGCGTGCCAAGCAGATGCTCTCCCTCTGAGCCATGGCCCCACCTCACCTTTGCTACTTACCTTTGCTACAGATTGCTTAATATTTCCACCTGCTAGTCCTTTGTTTTGCATTGATTCTGCCTGTTTCCCCTCTGACCAGTTTTCTGATAAAAGCAGGAGATTAAGATGACACATGCAAGTGTTTAAATGTCTTCAATTTACTCTGGCTGCTTTCAGGGGCTAGAAAAACAAGAGTCACGGTATAATTAGGGAACCGAAGTGGGCTTTGTTCTTAACAAGCTATATAAGCTGGTAAGCTACCTGCTGTGTTCTGTTCATAAGCTATGTCATGTGATATTGAGAAAGGGGGAAAAGCCAACCAATTGCTCTCACAGTAACCTGATTAATCTAACAAAGCAAGATAACCTAATCAAGGCTGCATACAAAAAATGCCATGCCAGGTTCACTCCATAAAGCAACTTGGTGCTTCAATCTTCAGAGCATTAAACGGGAATGATATCTGTCCCAATTCAACAGGTGGAAACTCTCTTCTTACCCACCCACCCCAAGGAAAGCATGATTGTTGCTGCTGCTGCAAGTGTTTTTCTTGGGTCTCTGCATGTGCCGTCTCAGCTTCTCAAATAGGCTTTGCAACTAGGGGAAGCACCTGTTTGCAAGGATGTCCCTTTGTGCTGCATCAGGGCACTTGCTTATCAGTAGCCTACCATGTTGCCAAAAAAAATAAGAACAGACATTGCATGGTTTGGAAGCATGCTAGAGTACAAAGATTAAATGGTTACTGGATTTCATGAGTAAGCAGACTTTGAATATACGTAGTCCATATAAAAAAACACCATTGGTTTCTCGTAGAAATATATCCAAAAGCAAACGAAACCAATAGGCAAAAAGTAATATCTTCTTGAGATTTATTAATTGCAGTCCTAGGTTATTTAAATAATTTTGCAACCAGAATGGGGTCCCAAGTATTCAATCCCACTTTCTGTTACTTCTTCAGTGGTTGCAATTGTAGTCTTAATATAAAGATTTAAAATCACCAGTATTCATTTCAATTTAAAAGGTAAAGCATATATTGGCAATAGCTCTTCAGTAAAGGGGTCAAAAGAAGTTATATGGTACAGAGCAGGTTTCTTTAAAGGTAAAGGTATCCCCTGTGCAAGCACCGGGTCATGTCTGACCCTTGGGGTGACGCCCTCCAGGGTTTTCATGGCAGACTCAATACGGGGTGGTTTGCCAGTGCCTTCCCCAGTCATTACTGTTTACCCCCCAGCAAGCTGGGTACTCATTTTACCGACCTCGGAAGGATGGAAGGCTGAGTCAACCTTGAGCCGGCTGCTGGGATTGAACTCCCAGCCTCATGGGCAAAGCTTTCAGATGGCTGCCTTACCACTCTGCGCCACAAGAGGCTCTTAGGTTTCTTTAGGAGTGAGCTAAAAGTTGTCTTGGCTAGGACTCACTGTATCTCAAAATGAGAAATTTACAACCTCCCACTCTGAATATTTTGGCCTAGGTCAGGCAGTGGTTGAGCATACATGTGGTAGCTTGCATCTCCTTGATTATCCTCAGGCTGCAGCAATTGGGGGTACTCCAAAACAAAAAGGTGAAGAGTAACTGCCTTTGCTCTCAATAGAGCCTGGAATTCAAGTAGAAGCAGATGTGGACACGTTCTCCCCCCCCCCCCCCCAGTATAACACTTTATGAACATGTCACAGCACGGGTGACTCAAGAAAGCTGATCTGCCATTCCAAACACAATACCTTTTCTGGTTCTTTGCTTGATTGATTGAGTATGCTATCAAAGTGAGGGAGAGAAGTTTGAAACCAAAGCAGAATCTAATTTATGAACAGAATAAAGGTAAGAATAAAAAGTTAGCAGGGCTTAAAATGAGCTTTTTCTTTGTGATATCCCAGGTCAAAAGCTAAGGCCATGTTCATCAGTGGCACTTGGGTTGTCATTTGGAAACCTTGCCTATAAATCAGCCTGAAATAATTCCATTGGTTAGGGGCTTCCCTGGCCTCTGCTTTTTGACAGCCAATACTGTATTAGCTGGGAATGTGTTCTAGTCTGTAAGGCATTTCTAGTCTTAATGCAAATGATGCTGACCCCCAGTTCAGAACTTAATCATCTTTTTTAGCTCTGCTCCGGCAACTCCATTGCATAATCTGCCACTAACTGCTCAATATCACCAGTTTGTATAAAAATGGACATATTTAAAGTTTGAAGCCTCAGCTTAAATGCCCCTTGTATGCTCAGTGCCACCTCACCGTGGTTTAAGGGCTTTGTTGGCATTTATTTACTGGACTTTGAATGAACTGAAAGTTCCAAATGGCTGGATTTGATAAATTGCATAAAACAAATAGAGATGTTCTGTGGGAGGTAGACCTCATTTGATTGCACCTTATCTGCACCGTCACTGCAAAAAAATTGTTTAAACTTGGTGGGAGGGAGAGAAGGGAGAGACCCACATGGTTAATTAGTAATGTTGTCCTTGATGTATCTGGATTAAAGTGAAGTCCTGTAACAGGTTGACTGATGCAAACTTTTTGTTGCAATCAAATCACTGTTAAGCATTCTTAACTTTTCAGAGTAAGAGTTACACGAGCTTATAGCTTCATAGTGAAATTAGTTATACTTTTGTGCTTAACTCTGGCTAAATCATGACTTTTCCCTTTTGCCAGTTTAATTCACATATAAGATTACATTAGAATCATAGAGTTGAAAATGCTTAATCTCCTCACATACCAGTCAGTTCCGAGAGGAGATGAAGCAGAATTGCTGGCCCTCAGAAGCTTGTCCTTTTTCCAGCACAGTGGTTTCACTGCAGTTGGAGGACATATTCTTAAAAGGCCTGAAGGGGAACAAAGGTTAGAGTCACAGTGGAATACAGAGCTCCTCAAAGAAGCAGCCAGCACCTTTGGTCTATAATAAATGAGGCCAGATAAAACACATTGAATGCCACCAAGTTAAGACAGTTTCAGAGGACAGTCACGTTATTCTGGAGTGGAATGATTAGATTTTAGACCAGAAACACCCTAGGAAACAAGAAAATTTTGAGAATCAAGCTCTGCCTCTTGAAAAAATTTTACCCTTAAAATCTTTCTGGCCCCTAAAGTTCTACTGGACATGAACATATAAGATACTTGGAGACTGATGGTATTCCTGAAATTGGCAGCAATCCAATAAACATGAACACAAATATCCAGTTTGGTGTAGTGGTTATGAGCATGGACTTCTAATCTGGCAAGCCGGGTTTGATTCTGCGCTCCTCCACATACACCCAGCTGGGTGACCTTGGGCTCGCCACGGCACTGATAAAGCTGTTCTCACAGAGCATTCCTATCAGGGCTCCCTCAGCCTCACCCACCTCACAGGGTGTCCGTTGTGAGGAGAGGAAAGGGAAGGCGACTGTAAGCTGCTTTGAGACGCCTTTGGGTAGAGAAAAGCGGCATATAAGAACCAATTCTTCTTCTTCTTCTATCACATTTTCATGTAGTCCTCCTTCCCAGAAGTTCAAAATAGTTATTTTATTATGTTTCAACTTTTATTCTGCCCCTTCTCAAAAAGAGTATATTATCTTGTCAGTGAGATACATAAACTCTAAAAACGTACAAAAATGGCATGCTTCCATTTTTTCTAACTTGCTCGAGGCTGGAGGAGATTGCACCAGTTTTAGGAGCCTTCCTTCAACTTGTGAGTCTTCTGTTGAAGGAAAAAGTCTCTTAAGTAGTCTACTATGTGCAAAGTCAATCCTCATTTCCTCACAAGTTAACATTGTGTAGGGTGGTTTTTCAGCTTGAACAAACAGACTTGTGTAGCAGGCCTGTACTGTTATTGATATGGCGTTCTGGGGGGTTACTGGGAGCTTTGGTGAAAATTGAGTAGCAAATGACTATTTATGCTGTTAGCCTGAAGAAGTAGACAATCTGGAAAGGTCTAATCCCGTCGTCATTTTGTCCCTTTCTTTTAGTGTAGAGATCGGTGAAAGTGTCAGAGGGGAAGATGTGTATATTATCCAGAGTGGTTGTGGCGAAATAAACGACAATCTGATGGAGCTTCTCATCATGATTAATGCTTGCAAGATCGCATCCTCCTCCCGTGTTACCGCAGTCATCCCATGTTTCCCTTATGCCAGGCAAGATAAAAAAGACAAGGTAGGTGAGATGCAGTTATCGGCTTATCAAAGTAGCATTTGGCAAGTTGAGAAATGTATTTCATTTCATGAATGAGCTAGACTAATTAAGGTTGTCCCCTAAGGTTCTTGATTGGTAGCAAGTTCATTAAAGTAGGTGGAATATACTTCCAAGTTGCTATTGTTTCAATGCTGCCAACTACAAGCATGGCTACATCCCTGATCTCGCCAGCCATCCCACAAATCATGAAAAATTAGGTGGGCTGCACTCCAGAGCATTGAGTCACAAAGTCCAGAAACAATGTCCCTGGTTTAGCAATACAGGTCTCCTTTCCAAAGCAATATTGATCTGCTTCATGTCATCTCGATGCAACTGTAAATGTGTGAGAACCTTTTATGTTAATAGGATACATCTGCATATCTATTTCTTAAATATGGGACAATCAGCACTGAAAGAAAAGAGATTTTTCTTCACATTTGAGGGAACTCCCCCTCCCAGCCTTGTAGAAAAATCTTTAAACGTAAAAAAAAATCCCTTAAAACACAATTATTTTCTGTGCATGCACAGAGTACTTAAAGAATGATGCAGCTCCCAATGCCCGGTGATGAGGGGAGAAATGAGGGGTGAGAGAGGCCAGAGAAGGGGGGGGGACTAACCTAAAAGAGGTGAGGGGAGACAGGGAGTGAGGGAAAATTGATGGATTATTGGTAGAAAGCTGATAGATATCTACCCTGAACCTCAGGGAGATGGCCCAGAAAGAAAAGGATTGAACATTGGCTTGGGGGGGGGGGGGTAGAGAAGAAAGGAAGTTCCCCCCGTAAGGTTCTTGTTTCTATAAATATGCAATAATGGTGGCTTTATGTATTTGACTAGATCAGGCTTTCTGAACCAGGGTTTTGTTAAATGAATGGGAGTTAATTAATTTTAATATATATATATTAATTTGTTAAACATTTATTGGGTGATATTGACCATATATGGTAATCGACCCACCTCCCCAAATGGCCAGTGACAGTCCTGGAGGGGCTGGGGAGGGGAGGGGCTCCAGGAGGGTGTGTACACAGCCCTGCTTTCCAACCATATTCTGAAGGATCACGCCACTTCTGGGGTTTCTTGAAGCCTGAAGAATGTTTCAGGCGTTTCTCAGTGATAAAAAGTTTGAGAAAGGCTGGACTAGCTAACCGAACCACTTGGTGGGTTGGCAGGGGTGGCATGATATGACCCAGTCTTGGGAGCTAAGCAGGGTCAGTACTTGAATAGGAATGCTCTGCAGAGGAAGACAAGGACAAACACTTCTGTTGTTGTAGTGGCCGTGAAAGCCCCTTGCTGGGTTGTAACTTGATGGCACAGACATCCACATAAAGCACCAACCTTCTTGACTTCCCTGGGATTGCTGGATGGGA
Organism: Paroedura picta; assembly: GCF_049243985.1. Taxonomy (NCBI): domain Eukaryota; kingdom Metazoa; phylum Chordata; class Lepidosauria; order Squamata; family Gekkonidae; genus Paroedura; species Paroedura picta. The sequence goes on along the minus strand of NC_135374.1, from coordinate 78,184,892 downwards.
AATGGGGACAGGAGTACAGCACAAGTGGGATTCAAGTGAGGAATCTTCTATTTGGGAAAACGGCCCTATCTTCTTTTATTTTATTGGTTTCCATTTTAAAACAGTGCTGTAAATAATGAAAGCTAGTTTCGTAAAGCAGATGAGGAGATTGTTCTGAAATTGCTGTGTTTCCAGCCTGCTGAAGAAAGCTGCACAAAGTTGGTTTGCAATTAATAAGTTGTAGTTTGAGCTTTGAATTAGTGCTGACCCTCAGGTTGGAAGGACAAGCCAAGCTGCTGGTTTCTCGGCTGGTCACAGGACCCTTCCAGTCAAGTGTAATGAAAGTGTTCTGTGCCTATGATTTTGCTACAGCCCTGAGGAGGAAAAGAAGTTACCATCCACATGCCAAGGAATACTGAGGCCCAATCCGTATGGGTCAACCACGCAGGCTGTTCAGGCATGTCCATTTCCCCAGGGCATTTGTGTTTGCCTTAAAGCCCAAGGACAGTTGCAGGAGAATTCAATCTGGAACAGAACTCGAGTTTAATTTTTCTCTCTCCCTGTTGGCTTAAAGATTAAAATTGTCTTAACCAAGCAGCTTTTATTTTGCAGATAAAAACTCTTGCAACCATTCTGACTTGGACTGTACACTAATAGTGACAGGATTGGATGGTCCTGGGGTGCTGATTTGTCCAATTGTGTGAGACACATTTTAACTTGTCCAGTGTTGGAAGTTTGAGACCTACATCCTTCTCATATGACCCTTGCCCCTCCTGGATGCTTAAATCTGCTGGGGGGTGGGGCTTGTAGATTGGCTCTAAGGGACAGTAAAGGCCTCCCCAAGCAAGGGGGAGGTCTCTCCTGCCATAAAGCAGGTGGTGGTTTGTCTACTCCTAAATAGCCCAGGGGAGTGGAATAATACTGTCCAGTTTCTAAAGTACTGTTCTCGAGCAAGGTGATTGAGAACAAGTGGTGCCTGAGCAACTTCAAGAACTATAGAGTGAATTGGATTATTTGGATTTATTCCAGTCTGGTTTCAAACCTGGTTAAATAGCCTTGCTCACTAGTGGATGACTTGTGCCAGGAGATGAACAGAGGTAGGGCAACCCTGTTAATTCTCCTGGCAGCTTTCAAGATCATAGTGATCTTCAGAGGTTGCCACTTACCTTGTAGGTAGGATTGGGTTCCTGCAAAATTATATCTTGCCCCCCCATGCAGTCTAGCATTTGCATGAGGCTGTTGAGAGAGGGCAAGTAGTGGTATCCAGTCGCATTTCACTTCCAGATATGTGGCAAAGAAGAAAAATACAGGAAGCAGACAACCCAACGCTTGCTGGCGGTGCTGTTGCATCAACAGCAACAAGGCAAAGTTCAATCTGCTGCTGACATTATTGATCTCAGCACTGAAAGGACTAGAGCGCCTATGAATTGCAAAGGGGAGGTTTGTTGGTCACCAGTTTTTAAGTTTAAAAGCCCTGTTTTGATTGCCAGCAGCCACTGCGATGACTCCACAGAGAGGACAACTCTGGAAACACCATGGGGCTGTTTTGGTTCAAAGTGGCTGTTTTGGTCCCGCATGGCTTGAAAAAAGAAAAGGGAGAAGCCAATTTCAGCTGATTGTACTCCAAACTTCTGGTCTTGCCTTGAGAAACTTGCTCAATTTTACAAGTTAAGAGCACTTCCTGTGAGCTTCAAGAGCCTTATTGTACCACTTGCATTTCAAGGATTTGAGTAGAATAGTTCTAACAAGAATAATTTCCGTATGAACAACTAGTACCATTCTGCCAAGTGATAGTTAATTTTATATATTAGTTAAAAGTACATATTTACATTGACATTTTTATTCCATCCTTCCTTTGAAAAACTCAGGGTGCCTCCTTCACCCTTTTATCCTTGTGAGATGAGACCTATACCTTGTGTGGTGTAGGTCTGTCCTACACCATGCTGGCTCTCTTATGATGTATTATTGTTACTGCCTTTTATTAATTGTGTATAGAATAAACCTACCATACGCTCTGTCGTAATCTCACTGTTAACTGATGTAACTTGAATGGGGAGGTCTGACAACTTGTTTTCAAAAAACATAAAATCTGCTTCTTCTGCCTTCAGAGCCGAGCTCCCATTTCTGCAAAACTTGTTGCCAATATGCTATCAGTTGCTGGAGCAGACCACATCATCACAATGGACTTGCATGCTTCACAGATACAGGTAAATTTGTGCTGTTCTTGCGTCAGTCCAGTTTTCTGTTGTTGTTAAGTGCGAAGTCGTGTCCGACCCATCGCGACCCCATGGACAGTTTTCTGTTACCAGAGCCTATTCCCTGTTCGACTAGCGAAAAAGTGAAAAAAGGCGGCAGCTAAAACTGTCAGGATCTCCATAGTCATGATTGCCAGGGCTGCATTGAGCCTAGCACTCTCGCATTTCAATTCTCTCTTACTTCCAAATTTGGGGCCCAGCTACAGGCCAAATGAAAATGTGTTCTTTCCCAAGCTTCTATCAAATCGCTTGTTTTGGACAGTGAGCCTGAGATAGTCTGGAAGCTTAGATGGTTTCTCAAGGCCAAATGAGACATCTGTTTTTCACTCCCAGGAATTTCACTGTCATGGAATTCATAACTTATTAGATGGGGGCTGTAAAGTGTGGAAAATCCAAGATAATCATTCAAAAGCCTTGATGACTGTTTGGATGAGAATAGAAAAGTAAACAATGACACCAGTAAGCAGAGGAAAATACAAGAGTTTACCTGGAAAAGGTATGGGAAAGCAGTGCAACTGGAGACAGTGAACTTATTCAAATTAGTGTGTCCTATGCAGTCTTTGTCCTGAAATTCACTGGACTTCAGTAGTTCATGTCCATATTTTTTTCTCTTAATATTATCTGAAGTTCTCTCCTTTCTAGATTCGGTTGTTTCAGTGAAAACACTCCACCAATGGAAAGCTCGGAACTAGGCTCTTGGAGCATTTCCAAACAAGTTATACGTGCACAGAGTATATTAGACATAGCACTTACCCTTCTACCGGAGGCCAAGTTTCACAAACCTGTTCCATTAATTTTAACACATCTTGTTTCTGTGCATCCCAGCCATATTATTTTTGCCCCCATTGGTTGTTTCTGTCAGAATTTTTGACAGAGATAGTGATTTAAAAATTTGGCAGGTGCAGGCCACATGCAACAGTGTTTAACACAGACCTTAACAAATTTTCAGCAGACCTAAGAGTCACCCAAAAATTTAGAAACCAAACATTACTATCAGAAAAAAAAAACCCCTAAGCTCTTAAGTTTCTTGTTGTTTTAAAAAAAACTATAACAAAAGTATCATAGTAAATAAATAAATGAGGTAAACATTGTTGTCATCACAACACAAAAGCTAACCTCTATCCCTCACCATATTTCTACTAAAGACCACCAGAAGACACTTAAAATAAATGATTCTAGGTGCCATGATGTCCTGGCAACTGGGATTTGTCAAGTCCTAGTTCAGCCTTTCTCAACTTTTTTACCATCTAGAAACCCCTGAAGTGGCACAATCATGCAAATCATACAGTCTCACCCAGGACCCTTCTTCTTCCCACCCCCCTCTGGGCCCATCATTGGTCATGGGGGGGGGGGGGGGGGAGAGAGAGAGAGAGAGAGAGAGAGAGAGAGAGAGAGAGAGAGAGAGAGATAAAATATATATAAAAAATCATTAACTCCCACTCATTCAGGAAACCCTTCCAGGTCCATCGAGAAAACCCAGAGTTTCATAAAATCCTTCTTCAGAAAGCCTACCCTAGTTTAAGACACAAAGGCTAATTCCTCTCTTCTGATCTTTAGGGATTCTTTGATATCCCAGTAGACAACCTGTATGCAGAACCAGCAGTGTTGCAGTGGATCAAAGAAAATATTGTGGACTGGAGAAATTGTGTCATCGTCTCACCAGATGCAGGTGGAGCAAAGAGGTAGAACACATAGAAAGCACCTTCTGTTGCCTTGTCTAGTATTCATTCATTGTCCGCCTAAGTGAACTGGTACAGGGGAAAGCAGTGTATTGCTTAAGATTGTCGCAGTGTTCTAAAGACCATTCTTTTTTCTCTTTCCCCTGCTTTTGGCCTCCTTAGCTGAGTCCCTCCACAGAAGGAAGGAGCTTTTCCCTGCTGCTTGCTTCTTGTAGCCCAGTTGCTGCAGTTTTTCCTGTTTCTCCCTCTTCCCCCTTCTCTGGAGCTGTCTAAGCTTCCTTTTTCTAGTATGAGACCCACCTCACTGCCCCTGCTGAAGTGTAGGTAAGCATTTATTGTATTTTAATTGGATTATTTTGTACAGAAAGTAGTACACTGAGAGTTAGCTCTGTGGGTCGTGTAAGCCATCTATTGAAGCATTTAATAATAAACCTCTCCTGGGATTTATCCATTTTACACTCCTTATATTTTCTTTTTTTTTTTTGATAAAATATATACTCATTAGCACAAAGGTGTATTTTCTGTAAGGAAGCAACTAGCATCTGATCCAGCCCTCTGGTTACATTTACCTCCTGGATTGGTACAGTACATGCTGATCTCACACTTGAAGTCATCCTCTACTTAGAAGTGTGACCTTTCCTTTTGTACTGTATTTTGGTGTGAGAGGTTTACCCCATGTGCACAGTAAATAATTGTCATGTTTGCAGAAGGCAGGAGGAATTTGTAGAAGGAAGGGAGAGTTGGCCAAAATTACCGTGCACCTTTTGTTAATGGAAAATTTGGCCTGGATCCAGCTGAGTCTGTGAGTTAGATCCCATAGTTGAAGAAGAAGAAGAGTTGGTTCTTATATGCCGCTTTTCCCTACCCAAATGAGGATCAAAGGGGCTTACAATTGCCTTCCCATTCCTCTCCCCACAACAGACACCCTGTGGGGTGGGTGAGGCTGAGAGAGCCCTGATATCACTGCTTGGTCAGAACAGTTTTATCAGAGCCATGGCGAGCCCAAGGTCACCCAGCTGGCTGCATGTGGGGGAGTGCACAATCGAACCCGGCATGCCAGATTAGAAGTCCGCACTCCTAACCACTACACCAAACTGGCTGTTTCTTCTGGAAAAAGATTTTCATCAGTAGATGGGACTTTACTTCTATGATGCTTCCTTCAGCCTAAATCTAGGATGCAGAGGAACAGAAAACAAGGGTCAGATTGCCAGAACTCCCAAGGATCCCCTGTTGCCAGGGTGCACTGCTCCACCATACAGAAGCCAGTGTGGATGCTTCTACCTAATTGTAGGTTTATATGATAGTGACATGAGAGGGCCGGTGACTTGGGGTAAAATTCCATGGCAGCAACACTGATTCCTACTGGCTGCTGGCCTGGGCTTGCAGTGGATTGACGGGATCAGGGTATTCCATGTGGCAATACTATAAACACCACACACAGTGAAATGTTTTCAGCAGCATCGGCTTGGCAGCCATAACATTTATACGCGTATTTGTAAAATGTAATTCCACTGTGTTTTAAGTACAATCAAATTGATATTGAGAGGCTTGGTGAAGAAAGGGGAGGAAAGATAAAACCAAAATCGTCAACTGTTATTTCTGTCTGGAACTGAAATGCTGCTGGAAGGGCTATGAGACAGAGAGTTTGTGAGATAAGGCGGATCATAGTCCCAGGCTCTGAAAGTCTGTGAGACTATACTATGCAGAATAAAAGCTCTTCCCTACATTCTTGGCAAGTTTGATTATATTAACTCTGTTAAGTACAGAGTGCAGCCATGTTTTTATATTAATTTTTAAGGGGGGAGGAATTGACTTCCAGATAGTATGGTTATGATTGCTGTATAAAAGGTTGGATCCAGAATAAATTTTCCAACAGCAGAACAGAACTTGCCCGGTTATTCCTTTCGTACTGAAAACCACTGCTCTCTGTGAAATGCCCGAGGAACAACGGGGGCGGGGGAGTATCCCCAGTGGAAAATGACCCAACTGAAAATGTTATAGTTCGATCCTTCCTATTGCTTATCTGTGGGTAACTAGACATGAAATTGATAATGTTAGCCTATCAAAATATGACTTTACTTGTACATTTTTTATTTTGAGATAAATGTTCACTGTCTGTATCCAAACATTATAGGGTCACTTCAATTGCCGACAGACTTAACGTTGAATTCGCCCTGATTCACAAAGAAAGAAAGAAAGCCAATGAGGTGGACCGAATGGTCTTGGTTGGCGATGTGACTGGCCGTGTAGCAATTCTTGTGGATGACATGGCAGACACATGCGGCACAGTATGTTATGCAGCAGACAAGTGAGTATAAACCCTAAGGGATTTAGATAAAAAGGTAAAGGTAAAGGTATCCCCTGTGCAAGCACCGAGTCATGTCTGACCCTTGGGGTGACGCCCTCCAGCGTTTCCATGGCAGACTCAATACGGGGTGGTTTGCCAGTGCCTTCCCCAGTCATTACCGTTTACCCCCCAGAAGCTGGGTACTCATTTTACCGACCTCGGAAGGATGGAAGGCTGAGTCAACCTTGAGCCGGCTGCTGGGATTGAACTCCCAGCCTCATGGGCAAAGCTTTCAGATGGCTGCCTTACCACTCTGCGCCACAAGAGGCTCTAAGGGATTTAGATAGACTTGGTTAATAGAAAAGCTTTCTCAGAAAACTTCAGACTTGTGACTGTTTTTGCACTTATTGAGTTTCAGTTTGTTGGAGATTTCAGAATAAGCTCAGTCTTTGTAGAACTGCATTATTTTATACTCTACTATAGAACCTCTGATAAAACAGAACTTATCCATCTTATACACTTGGTCTGCTACCAGATCAGCACCGTATATTTATCAGTGCACGTTATCAGCAGTGCCCACGAAATTTACAATATCCTGTATGGAAACGGCTTTCATCCAATAATTGGATATCATCTGGTGACTTTGACAATACCTCTATACAAGGCCTTGTGTGAATTTAATTCTCTGAGTTTGATCAAGATGTGCTGTTCACTGACATGGGAAAATGAACCTGGATAGAAAGGAGGAGGCTGCAATTACTTTTCAGGGCTTGGCTAGAAGAAGAGCAATTTTCATTTGCCACTGCAGTGGTTGCTTACTTGACTGCATGTGGCATAAAACAGACAATTATAAAGCTTTATTATGTAGTTCAAGTACTTCAAAGTCCCCAAAGGATACAGATCACAGAATGTTCCATCAGCCTAGCAAGTCATCCACCCCAGCCAGCAGACTCTTGAAACAGCATTTTTTTTTACCTTGAAAAGGGTTTTGTTTATACTGGTGGTAGAAACACAGAGGTAAATAGGTTTGCGGGTTCCTGAAACTCACTGCGTGGAATTATGACTTTATGTTTAGTTAGTGTTTTTCCTTCCCTGTGTTTTATAGGCTAGTGTCTGCAGGAGCAACAAAAGTGTATGCCATTCTTACTCATGGAATTTTCTCTGGTCCCGCTATTTCTCGGATCAATAATGCTGCTTTTGAAGCGGTGGTGGTAACGAACACAATTCCACAGGAAGAAAAAATGAAACATTGTCCTAAGATTCAGGTACTGTACTAGTGTATTTTGTGCTGCTCATCTTGAGGAGCTGTACCTTGAAATATCAGATTAATTTGGCTTTCATAGAGAAGAAATTGAAGAAATAATATCTTGAGACACTCTACTATCTCTGCTTCTTGGACAATTTAGATATCTAAAAGTAGGATATAGGAGAGAATGTGAAATACCCTTTCTTGTGCTATCAAAATACGTCTTGTGAATCTGAGAGAGTTGATAAGTGCCAGATTTAGGATTTGATCTAATGACATGTTTCCATGGACAGAAGGAATTCTGCCCATGGATCAGGATTTTCTCTCCTTGCCTCTCCTGCTGCGGCCCAAAGTGCCCCCTACCACAAATACTGCACAGGAGGGACAACACCTATTTCTGCTGTGTCACCTCCAAGCCTTACAATGGAATCCATAGGATTGGAGACAAGCGCTGTGTGTTATGGGTCAGGCCAAGCCGCTTCAAGAAGTATTGAGCAGCTTCAGCTACCCAGTCCATCTCATCCATCATCCAGCAGCTGTAGGGCTTGTTTTTGTGGTTATGTCTTATTGGTGCTAGGTTTTGGTGTTTTGCAATGTTTATAATTTTTGTAGGCTAAAGCCACTATGCATAAAATACTTTGCATACATAAAAGCATGAGTCATCACAAAAGAAAGCTGGGTCAAAAAGGGGGCTGCTCTTTTACAAAGAATTCTGGGGCCTTTCCCAGCATGCCAAGACTTCTAAGGCTGACTCAGCCTAGAGATTTCTTTCAGAAAGTGTTTACTTGGAGGAAGGAGTGAAAGGTCAAAGCCATTGCAGTACCATATTTATTTACTCAAATATTCACACCCTTTATGGCTGGCTCAAGGCTTACAAATCCAAAAGGAAAACATACAAACCACAGTCAAACCTTAGATAATACACATACTTCCATGCCTGCAGTCTACACACCATTACAAGCCCTGGCAAATAAATGGTCCTTGCCATAACTTCTAGCAGCTTCCACACATGGTGCCCCTCCTGCTTCCTCAGGGAGCCTGGGGCACAAAGGGGGACCTGCAATAGAAATATCAAGGACTACTGTTGATGCCAGCCAGGAGAGGATCAGCCAGTAGGGGACAAGCTGAGGCCTATTGTTGATGCGTAGGGAGAAATGGATCTTTAGATATGACAGTATGACAACCAGCACTTAAATTGCACTCCAAAACAAACTGTTATTTAAAATAGGCAGGATGTCTTCTTGTCAGCTGCCCTTGACATAATTGTCCAAACCAGCTGCAGTTTCCAGATTACCTTCAAGGGCGGCCCAGTGCAGAATGCACTACAGTAATTCAGCCATTAGGTTACAGAAGAATTGATTAATACGGGCAGCTGGCTGAGTTTAAGAAAGCCAAAAGTTGGTGAAGCAAACAAGCACAGTTGACAGAGACACTTTAAACCACCAAAACAGCATGGCTGGTGCTATGAGAACTCAAACACTGCTTGGAGTGCACACTCAATTCTTTGGCCAAGTATGGCTCCTAGTTGCACTTCTTATTTTGAAAGACCATAGCAAATATGCTTGAAATATAAATAATGGGTCAGGGTCCTATCCAGACATTGGTGATATTTAGACTGACTGGATGCCTAAACACTGGAAAGGTAATTTCAGAGGGTAGCTGTGTTGGTCTGCAAGAGGTTAGATTTGAGTCCAGTAGTTATGGCTTTGAGAGTGACAAGAGTTCCAGGGTATGAGTTTTCGAGAGTCAAATCTACTCTTCTGTCTGACAAAGGGAGTTTCAACTCTCGAAAACGTATATTTTGAAAGTCTTACTGGTATCTAAGGCACTACTGGACTGAAATCTGTGGAAAGTTACCAAACCATTGGCTCATGGCCGGCTCATTCAAAATAACACGGCTTATGTAAACAGCTTTCAATGTGGTTTCAGATGGCTTCTCATTGCCCTCTAGTGGTCAGAGGTAGGCCAACACATTTGTGCTTACACTCTTAATGTCTGCTTTCCTCTCGGACAAGGTAAGTCAAACTGAAAGTAGTTTGCGTGAGCCATGGTTACTTTTTCTTATCTTCTCCGTGTGCCTTATGTGCCGTAAAGTTGCCTCCAACTTATGACACCCCTGTAACTTGACCTCTAATCCGTCCTATCATTAGTAGCCTAACTCAGGCCTTGCAAACTGAAGGCCATGACTTGCTTCTTTGATAGGGTTGCCAACCTCTGGGTGGTGGCTGGAGATTTCCTGTTATTTCAACCAGTTGGGGATGCTGCTATTACACCCATTTGGGGATCTCCTGGCTTTACAGCTCATTTCCAGGTGCCAGAGATCAGCTCCCTTTGAGAAAACGGCTGCTTTGGCGGGTGGACTCCATAGCATTCTATTCCACTGAGGTCCCTCCCCGCCCCAAATCCCGCCCACTCCTGGCTCCACCCCCAAAGTCCCAACCCAGAGCTGGCAAACCTACAAGTGATCTCCAGCCAACAGAGATCAGTTTACCTGGAGAAAAATGGCCACTGTGGCATTAAACCACATTGAAGTCCCTCCCTAAACCATTCCCACTTCAAGCTCCACCCCCACCCCAATCTCCGGGCATTTCCCAACCCAGGTCTGGCAGCCCTGCTTATTGAATCAATCCATTTCATTATTATCCATTTCATTATTATCCATTTCATTATTATCCATTTCATTTCAATCCATTTAGCTCTTCCTCTTTTTTTCCTGCCTTCAACTTTTTTTACCGTCTTCTTGTCTTCTAGGTCATTGATATATCTATGATTTTGGCAGAGGCAATCCGGAGAACACACAACGGCGAATCTGTGTCCTACCTCTTCAGCCATGTCCCACTATAACTGGCAACCAACATCTGCAAGCTGCGTTTAGAAGCATCATATTAAAAAAATGCAGCACATTGTTAAGATACTAAATGTCTGAAAGTTTCATATATTCCCTGTTCACATAAGAACTGTATGTCATCATAGCGGTATATAAAATGGACTCTGTTTTTTGGGGGTAGAACTTTTACCAATTCTCTTGGGGCTTTAAATGGGGAAATTTAACTAAGATGGACTAGTATTATGTGACAAAGGCCAAAGTTATCTCAGGAGTTTGTATGTAGTAGGAGATGTTGTTGCTGATAGTGGTAAAACTTCACACAGAACTTTTATCTTAGATTCATAACAGACATTTTAAAGGTCCTGTATTTTTGTTCTTCTGAAGACATCAGTGTCTGGTCTTAAGCTAGCAGATCCATTGCCTTAGGGCAATTTATACATCTCTTTAAAATGTCTGTACAATAATGACAAGTGAGAACAACGTGTTCTGGGATGTCTGTTCTCCTAGCTGGCTTCCAGCCACAGTCCATTTGACTTACTGGCATTTTTACAGTACAATCTTAACATTTTCCTGGGAGTAAATTTCGTTGAACAGACTTATGAAGATTCTGAGTAGACCTATTTAGGATTGCACAATATTAAATCTTAGTCTCAGAATTATAGATGGTTTTCTGAGCATTCTATATTTGCTTTGTGAATGGATTTTTTAAAATTTAGATTTAGAGCATATGAAGCCATTTTAAAATGCGATACCCTCTCTCTCTCACACACACACACTAACACACACACACGCACACACAATGCAACACTTCTCTTTCCCACATCATGGGACCCCAGGTTATATTTGAAAGAGTCCACATGTACGCCTGGATACTGGAGAGCCATTGGCATGGAAAGGAGCTGCAGTTTGAACCAGTTTTATGGCTCAGGGCTTCTGGCATTATCTAGGTTGTATAAGGAGCCATGTTACAATAGCTTTCATGCTGGGAAGGTAATATAGGAGGCCTTGAATGTTTCATCTTTTGCTACTTAGACAGTATGTGAGGAATATTGTAAAAAGGACCAATCTTCCACCTCCGTAATCACTTGCCCTTCAGTTTTTTTAAAATCAGGGCTTATACATTACAGAAGTCTGAGCAATAGTATTTCTAAAATTGGCCTCTTCTAGATGGAGATTGTTATTATCCTTAAAGTAAAAAAGAAACTACAAAAATAATAATCTTTACTGTATTACCCTTGAACAAAAAATGTTTCCCACAAACATGATACATTCCATCTTCGTGGGAACTGAAACAATTCAATAAACATTCTGCTGTCGAATGGAGCAGTCCAGAGTTTGAAATTAGTTGCTAACCTTGCATTAAGGAAGCTGCCAGTCTTGGCATTCTTAACAGATTAAGTGATGGCAACAGCCAAAAATTCTTCTTAAGGGATGTGAGTTGTGTAATGATAGCACTGCACAGATGTTGCCCTTTGGAGATAACTGTAAACTTAGGCTTCACAGCAAAAGCAGAACATATTGATGAAAATCTGAATAGAATTTTAAAATGGCTTTCACTTGCTAGCCTTGATGTAAATTCAGATGCATTTATTAATTATTGTGCTTTGACAAATACAAGGACAGAGAGAAATAGTAATTATAGGCTTCAGCTTACCCTGATGAAAATGGCTCTTATTCTACCACTCTGCTCCACGAGCTCTGAAAATTCCTTCCTGCCTAAGGAGCCTTCCTCCAAGCTCACTAGCTGCCGGAGCCACTACTGCAAGAGGAAGCATCTCACTTAACTTCCATAGACTGATTATATCCTTCAGTTGTTGTTTTACCATCTTTACTTTTATGCCACAGTCTTAACCAAATCTGTACCAACTGAAAACGTTTTGTTTGTGAACATTTTGTTTGTGATCAGGTCTCTGTTTCAAATTTGCAAAACGTTGCTGACATTTTGTTTCCTCTCAATAAATTTCAAACTGTTATCCTTATAGGATGGTGGTGGTGTTCAACATTGTTCAACATTCTGATGCGAGAGCAGAACGTAATTTGACATCCAGTTTGCATATGACAATAAACTAAATGAACATATCTGGAGAAGCAGGTTTGAGTCTCCACTCCTCCATGTGCAACCAGCTCCTCACAGCTCTCTCCTAGCTCTCTCAGCCCCACCTACTCCCCAGGATGTGTACTGTGAGGAGAAGAACGGCAGGTGATTTCAAGACACATTGAGGCTCCTTTAAGTAGTAAAAAGCAGAGTGCAAGAAAATCGGCTTTTCTTGCTAGAGTAGAATTGAAAGATTTAGGAGATCAGGCAGCAGGTACTTCTGACATTCCACTCCTAGATATTATCTTGTCCATCTTACAGTCCTCTTCCCAGGGGACTCTAAGCCATACCAGTTTCTATCATCTCTGTGCAGTTTGGTGTAGTGCAGCCAGGTTCGATTCCCACTCCTCTCCCCCATGTAGCCAGCTGGGTGACCTTGGGCTCGCCACAGCACTGATAAAGCTGTTCTGACCGAGCAGTGATATCGGGGCTCTCTCAGCCTCACCCACCTCACAGGGTGTCTGTTGTGGGGAGAGGGAAGGGAAGGGTGTTGTGGGGAGAGGATAGGGAAGGTGACTGTAAAACTGCTTTGAGCCTCCTTGTTGGTGCCTGGAGCAGAAGAGGGAACACAGAGACATTTGAGTTCTCAGGGCCACAGAGGCCTGCTGCTGCCTTAGGAGTGCCAGCCCGGCCTTTCTGCCCCCTTGAAATCAGTATGTGTTTGGCATGTTTTCTTCTAGTCTAATTTGGGTATTTTATTCAGTTTAACATTCATCTTTTAAGAAAGGTAAGGTATTCATTCTGTCACAGATAAGATATTGATTCTGTCATGTCATATTTCATACCTGGTAGAGCAAACTGTGAGAGTGCATTTGTCACACATCATGTAGGTGAATGTGTCCCAAACTTCAGGAAATTATTTGAATATTTGTATACACCTGTTTTACCTTTGAGATAATTATATTTTATTTTTGTATTCTGCCCTTTCCTGGTCAGCTCAGGGCAGATAACATTAAATATTAAAACAATAATACAATAAATTAACTACATTTTATATAATATATATAAATTAATCAAATTATAATTAGATTTAGGTTTTAAGATAATTTATTAGCCTCTTTACAATTCAAAAACATATTGAGGGGACCAATCAGCACTTAGGTGGGTTGGTTGGTTGGATGGATTCTCGGGCAGGGAGGCCAGCATCTTCCTGTTGTTGTTTCCTGGAGTCAACCCTAGGCCTAGACCAGGAACAGCTCTGTCTAGCAAGCTCTGCGGAACTGATTGACATCCTGTAGGACCAGGATCTCATTCCACCAGGCTGGGGCTGGAGCCAAGAAAGACCTAGCCCTGGTTAAAGCCAGTTTTACCTCTTTGGGGATTCTGGGGATTCTGTTTTGGTCACTTAACCACAACACTCTTTGGAGCACATAGCTTGAGGGGCAGTCCCATAGATAAAAGGACCCAGACAGCTTTGAATGTGGGATTGCACTGCAATTCTATTTGCAAACTGCATTGTAACGATTGACTAAGCTCTCCCTAGGGAGCTTCTGCCATTGGTCTCTCAAGATGCTTCTTACGCCTTGCCCCCTTGCCCTGGGAAGCAGAGCAAAAGGCGAGAAAGACTGACTAGAGCCAGAGTAGGAAGGTAAGTTTGCTTCCTTTCTGACCCTTTAAATTTTAAATCACTGAATTGCATCTGAGTGACAATTCATACAAGGCTGATTTGGAGGGTGGGGATGGGCAATTCGACTTTCATAAAAAAAAAAAATCTGAATCAGCATTCAGCATGGTCTGGATACTTATCAGCCTATTCGAAACAAATTGGCCATCCCTAGTCATTACTTGCCCAGAGTCAAAGTTTGGCCCATGGAACAGGCAATGTGAAAGGTCAGAGAGCCACTGTGTTAAGCCATTTGGCACAGTCCTCTGTGGCAAGATATGTGCAGAAATTTTGATTGTTAATTATGTATCTGCTGCATCTCTCTTGGAATTTAGGCTAGGCTTCAGAATAATAATGGCTAGATACAAAGGTGTCCAAATATTATCGTCATTAGTTGTTCAGTTTGGATTAATTGTAACTTTCACTATGAATTAGATGTCACCCCCCCCCCCACCCCCGCTGCCGCCCAAGTTGAAAGAGGTATAGACAATTCTAGATGCATTTCAAGACATTCTCTTCCTAAGTAGCAGAGCTAGTTCTGTTTCGATAGAGAGCTCAAGATGTTGCTCAGGAATGAAACGGATAGAGTTTTGCTTTATTTTACATCATCTAACTTCTGCTATTTGTAAAATATATACATTAGATCAGGGTACACAAGAGTTTAAAAGTGCTAAGAGATACCATGCACCTTTAAGTCGTCCTGACTATCTAGAGGTGCAAATAAGAAGCATCAACCACATGTGCAAATAAAAAGCATCAACCATGACCATTTCAATTAGAGCAGGGGTAGTCAACCTGTTGTCCAGATGTTCATGGACTACAATTCCCACAAGCCCCTGCCAGCAAACGCTGGCAGGGGCTCGTGGGAATTGTCGTCCATGAACATCTGGAGGACCACAGGATGACTACCCCTGAGTTGCAGGGCTATCCCCCAGTGCTCATTATTCGTGCTTCTTACTGCCCTGTCCCCACAGTTTGGTCAGAAGGGCAGACATTTGGGGGCTGCCAGGCTGACATGAAAAGTTCTAAAACAGTTTGGGGCTGTACCTGTTAGTCTCTTCCTATTCCAGACTTGTGTTCCTTGGGCCATCCCAATAAAATGAGGTTCTTATGCAAGGAAAATGCCATGTTTTAGGAAAGAAGGAATCAGTGGGAAGTGGATCTGCCACAGCAGTGATTTCAAGCATTGCATGATGACCTTTAGCCAGCTATGGTGGTTGGAGGATGAGAAGTCATGAAGCTACAACAGCTGCAACATGGGTGTATGCTAATGCCAGTCTGTTGACTAGAACCCAAACAGTTAGCCTCATTTCCAGAGCTATCCCTTTTGGCTGTATTCAGCACTTGTTACAAGCGAGTGCTAAATACCGCCGCCTTGTCCGTGCCTGTCTAGATGCCAGTTTCCTCCTCCTTTGGCTTGAATTTCCCTCACTGTTGGCTAATCCATGTAGTTGTGGTGGCTCATGTGACATCAATGGCTTTATGGGGACGCAAACAAAATCAGAAAAGTAGCACCAGTTAACTGGATTGGCAAGATGTGGACAAAGGAGAAAGGAAAAGCAGTAGTTGTGGGAACAAAAGCATGCTGAACAGTAGTAAACCAATGCACCTGTTTGAGGACACCTTTTCTCTGGCATCTTAAGCTGAACTTCATTTGGTATTTTTCAAAACACATATAAAAACTACATTAATTTGATGCAGCATTCGTTTTTGAGAAATTTTCTACTTTCTGTTATTTCAGAGTTGTTATTGATGTGGAACATATCTTCTGGCACATCCCCCGGGGATAGAAATGGGTATGGATGTGACGTCCTTAGTCTCACCCCAGTGAGCATGCTGGAAGAGATCAGGGCAGCCGCAGGGAAGGCTGGGAGAAGGCCAGGCCAGTGCTGCTGCTGCCCAAGAAGGCCAGGGTAGCCACGGGGCAGTACGGGAGGAGGCTGAGCCAGAGCCACCACAAAAGATAAGGAGACAGGGAGGTGTGCGAGGGAGATTTGGGGGTCTATGTCCCCTCTCCTGGGGGAGAGCTGGACTCAGGCTCTCCCACCAAATGCAGAGAGCCAATAAAACACCAGAGACAGATGATTATAAAAAAGGTGTACTAAAAGATGTTCTAAAGCTACAGCAAACTAGAGTAGCAAGGCAGATACCTTGTGTGATGGATTAAAGGAAAACAAACTCTAACTAGTCCCATCTCCCCCTACAACTGGGAGATGAGAGAGATTCAGGCTGGTCTCATTTCTCTTAGCAGATGCCTTACCCAAAGCATAATGGCAAGTCCTTGATGATGGAAGTCAGGACTCCCAAAATGAAGAAGTTGGTTCTTATATGCCGCTTTTCTCTACCCGAGGGAGGCTCAAAGCAGCTTACAGTCTCCTTCCCTTTCCTCTCCCCACAACAGACACCCTGTGGGGTGAGTGAGGCTGAGAGAGCCCTGATAACACTGCTTGGTCAGAACAGTTTTATCAGTGCCGTGGCGAGCCCAAGGTCACCCAGCTGGCTGCATGTAGGGGAGCGCAGAATTGAACCTGGCATGCCAGATTAGAAGTCCACACTCCTAACCACTACACCAAACTGGTTGAGGCTGCTGGGTGAGGCTGCTCACCCAAGAAACCATCGCCATTTATAATTAGGCAATAGGAAAGATCTATGGAAGCCACTCTAACCAACTGGCCCCAATAGCTCTTGGGTGTGAAGAGGCCAGGCAATCCTGATGTTATCACAAATCCGGCTGGGAGCATATATGGCAAAGTGTTGCCACCTTTCCTGACCCACACTGTGTGGGAAACCATCACCAGCCAGTCCTTACAAGGTGGGAGGGAGGAGGAAATCTGGGTGTGTGTCTGCGGGAGGGGTCAGGGAGGAGGTCAGGGAAGCAAGAGGTAAGGGGGTGAGGGCAGAGGGGAATAGGTGGGAAGGAGTTTGTGTCTATATGTGTGTGTGTGTCTGAAAGCAGGGGATGGGAGAGGGTCCAGGGAGGATGTCAGGAAAGCGAGAGGTAAGAGAGGAGTGTGTGTGTGGGGGGGGGGAAGGAGTTTGTGTCTGTGTTTGTGTCTAAGAGAGAGAGAGTTGGAGGGGGAGGACCATAGAGATCTGGGAACCAAGAGGTAAGAGGGGAGAGGCCAGGTGGGGAATGGGGGAAGGAGTCTGAGAGAGGGGGTCTGAGTGTCTGAGAGAGGGGGAGGGACCAGGGAGGAGGTCATGGAACCAAGAGGAAAGAGAGAGGCCAGGAGGAGTGTAAGGTAAGGAGTCTGTGTGTGTGTGCGCGCGTGCGCACATATGTGTTTGTGTGGGCGGGAGGGAGGGATGGGGCAGGTATGTGTTCCACATACCTTGTGAGAGTCAGACTCACTTTTTTTTATTCAAGAGGAAAGAAACCTTTAAAGGATCAGAAAGTCTGTGTTATTTAAGAAAATTGGGCTGAAGTAATTTGTACAGACTTCTGTGTAGAAGGAACAATAAAAAGCACATGGAAGATAGTTTCACGTGTTGCTTGTTTTACATGGGCAGCATGCAAACATGCTAATATTTGAAACATTCCTAAAGGATTGCTGAAGGTATAGCATTACATCTGGCCAAAGAAAACACTTTGCATTGATTTGGTATTTGAAGATGACACAAGTATGGAGTTATCTGGCTCACTTCCAATGAAATCCCCAGATTCACGGGGGAGCCAGTTTTATTAACCACACGTTTAACATTTTATGCTTCAGTGTCTAGAAGTCTGTATTTATTGTTTGAAAAGCTCCAGATGCTGAGAGAGGAGAGAGTGAGTCAATGGATATGGCTAAAGATCTAATTTTTATTTTGATGTGGTGTAACCCCTTGGAAGAGTTATATTCCACAAGCATTTGATAAGTGAGACTATTTCATGTTACATATTTACATGAAATGGTGAAAGATTCCATAAACCTTGTGACTTGAAGACAGTTCCTCTATGTATGTCATCTCAAACCTCTCAAATCAAGAGTTCTTATGCAACTTGAGCACTCATATCAATGCAAAATTTTATTTAAAGCCGGGCTAGTCAACCTGTAGTCCTCCAGATATCCATGGACTACAATTCCCATGAGCCCCTGCCAGCAAATGCTGGCAGAGGCTCATGGGAATTGTAGTCCATGGATATCTGGAGGACCACAGGTTGACTAGCCCTGATTTAAAGGACTGATTTCCTTATCTGTATTATGTTTCTGTTGGCATGTTCATGTCTGTATTTCCCCTGATTTCAAGTCAACACCTAGTGCTTCTGTTGTAGTCCCCTTGAAACCAGAATTCTTATTTAGGAAAGACTATTTATAGGCCTGTGTACAAGATGTCACACCTGGAGGATGGTTGCTCGAAAAGGAAACTGGTTTCCGGTGCATTCACAATTAAGTTTCGTTTCATTGTGAATTGAAACAAAAAGTGCCGTTTCGATCACTTAGAGCCAGGTTCAAATTTAGAAAAGAACGAATGAAAAATCAAAGGGTAAGTTCAGTTTCTGACAGAAAGAACGCCAGCTGCTTGGGGCTTAGCTCTACTTGCATTTCACAGTGGTTTTCTGGCTGTTAGCAAAGATTGGCCAAAAACCACAGGGGGAAATCTTTGTAGTGTATCTTTTAAAAATTTCCACAAGTGTCAAAAAGCTGCTTTGACTCAACAGAATCCAACTAAGAAAGCACGAGCTTCCAAACAATCAGATTTATGAGATATTAACCAGGGATGGCAGATTCAAAGATCATATAACCAGATGCAATGGAAAGAGAAAAAGTGCCTTTATTTGTACTTCCTCCTGCCATTACAGAGGAACAACACAATAATAATAGCAGCCATTGAAGCTATCTCCTAGTTATCAGTCCAAGAGCCAAAGCTATTTTCCTGCGGAGTGTTTCCTTGTTGACCCATCCTTCCAATTGCCAACCTAGAAGTAAGCCAGGAGTGTGCAGTTTGGGCAAGTGTCTATGTCTTTCTCCTGAGTTTTCTGCAACTTTTAAGGTTTAGTACGTTGTGATTTTCCTAATGGTGTGCGTGGAGCCATACTAGCATTTTCATGGTGGGCAATGACGTCTGTCCATGAGGTGCCATTTCCCATCTCCCACTTCCTGAGGCAGTGCAAAATGCCATCCCAAATCCTGTTCCCCAAGGGCAGTGGTCCCCAACCATTTATCACCGGGGACTGGTCAATGCTTGACAATTTTACTGAGGCCCGGGGGGGGGGGTAGTCTTTTGCCAAGGGACATCGAAGCCGCCTGAGCCCCTGCTCCACTTGCTTTCCTGCTGGTGCCCCTGACTTCCACCGCCCGCTGAGGGGAGCTACCAGCAGCAGCTGCGCAGTGCCACACCAAGGGGGAGCCCCAGCCATGGCAGCCTCCGGAGAGCACAAAAGGTGATCTGGCAGCAGAGTGGCAGGGCAGCTTCTGAGGCAGCAGTTGGGGAGGAGAACGAGGAGGAGCTGCGGCCCGTTATCAACTGATCCACGGACCGGTCCTGGTCCCCGGACCGGGGGTTGGGGACCACTGCCCTAGGGAGTCCTTGCACCCATGGGTGCAATCCTATGTGTGCTTTCAAAGGTGAATAGTTGGTCGGTCAAGCTCAAGTGTGCTTGCAAATGTCATGATTTCTGACCACAGCTGGATAGCTTGTGACTCAGCATCCATGTTGCCCACCAGCACTATGGTGTACCAAGAACTGAAATCCTAGGCAGACCAGAAAAACTACTGACTTTGGGAAATCGCCAGTAGACTATAGGAGTGGTGGGTTGTGGTTGGTTTGGTGTATTACACTGACCTTTTTATATGGTTTTCAAAGGCATAGTAAAGACTAACCCCCTCCATGAGAACTGGATCCGTGGCATTTAGCAAGATCCTTGTCTTGAGAACAAAGTTGAATGATTAAAAAAAAATGTCTCGAGGTATTTTTTAATTTGGAGAGAATGGGAAGTTCCAGTAAAGCTTTTGAGGAAGTGAGTAGTGGCAGCAACTGCCCCGCCTGTGATTAATTTCTCACATTTTTTGTGGGCTTGGGGGTGGGGAGGATGCCCATGCAGTTGTCAGGATGGTTCATGTGGAGGAGCTGCCTGATTTTGGGCTGGTTGTTGCTGCTGTTCTTGCACCGGACCTGAATCTTTGAGGCATCTTCCGTTGTTCCTGCCTTCTAGCTAATCATTCTGCCATGGACAGCTTACCTTTCTGCTTTGAAAGAACTCGTCACATGGTAGGTACAACTTCAACTGTATTCTCAGCAGGCTTTTGAGCTGGATCCCCATGGAAGCTCTCAGAATGGATCTCTCTCCCCCCTTCTCCCTCATGGTCACCCCACAGCCTTTTCCATCTACCCATGTGAAAAATGGCTCCAGAGGTTCTCTGGGTTACAGCTGAATGGGGAATCAGCAGAAATCAGTCCCTTTCCTATCTGGTATGCGGTGCTCTGCAAATTCAGTTAGATTTGTGTATGTGCGTGTGGAGGATTTCTGATTGTTTTCCCCTCACAATACAGTCAAATGATTTGTGCCGAGTTCTTGCTTCCTAAGGGACCCAAAGTAACAGCTTTTCAAGGAGCACAAAAAGGAAAGAAGGGGAGAAAGATTTGTTTGTGAACTCTTTCTGTTCACAGTTCACGGCTGCTGAATGTAAGAAATGTTTTTGAAGCCTCCTCACTTCTTCTGTCTCCTTCCCGATCTTCATCTGCTCGCTGCTTCTCTTATTCTTGGAGATATTTCTTTGTAACGTTTTCCAAAGCCCTGCCACCTCCGCTTAGGAATGTGTGAACACTCTGGCTGCCTGGGTTACCCAGCAATTCAGGGTTAAAATAACAACTTAGTTTTCAAAACCCACCTTTCCCATATGGCTCAAGGCAGGTGACAACAATAAACCAAAGGTCTAATCATAAACTTTATATATTTAAAATTACTTTAAGAGCCACCTCCTAAAAATATTCCTGAGGGGGGACTAATTTATACTGGACAAGTTAATGTCTTGGGGTTGGAATTCTCAAGCAGGTTCAGAGCACAATCAAGTTTCATGAATATTCCCATACACTATGGACTTGCCACACAAGTGCAAAGGTCATTTCAAATTCAGCCTTAGAAAAGAGCTTTCCATCTGCTAGAGGGTGGGTTACGTTAATCTGAGCTGGGATGGAGAGCAAAAGGAGAGCTTCCACACTATAACTCTCGGTGCAGAATGATGGTTATTTGATAAAGCAAGACTGGCAGTTAAGTTCTGGGTTGAGAGACCAAGACCCATTTTGATGCCCAAAATTGTCAAATGATGGAGTTCTAAAATAGCGATGATAACAATCTACTGCAACAGTTATGATTGAAGAATGGGATAAATGGACAGAGCAAAAGAGACAGAGACATCACTTGAGATGAGACCTGCAGAGTCCTTCTCTATTCCCAAGACTTTGTTGCCCATAAAGGACTATGCCTGCTCACATCCCAAAAAAGAGTGGATTAGAACTGGGTAACAAGGAAGGTTATCTAAAAAAAGACACTAATTACTGTATTCTGCAACTTCTGTTTGGGGAAAGGAGCACCACCCTTTAGAGACAACAAGCCAAAAGACTTTGCGATTGCTGGCAGGGGCTCGTGGGAATTGTAGTCCATGAACATCTGGAGGACCACAGGTTGACTACCCCTGATCTAGACCAACCCCCCGCACAATGAAGGACACTCACAACCCTATTGCTCTCCTACTGTAGCCTGTCACTCCCTTGAACCTTCACAGAATCAGCCTCTCTGTCAGATGGCTAGGCAGCCTCTGTTTAAAAATGTCCAAAGATGGAGAACCCACCACCTCCTGAGGAAGCCTGTTCCACTGAGAAACCACTCTGTCAGGAACTTCTTCTGGATGTTTACACAGAGTTTCTTTTGAATTAATTTAATTCAATTGGTTTTGGTCCATCCCTTCAGGGCAAGAGAGAAGAACTCTGCTTATGGAACCATCTTGGCTTCCTTAAGCTCCTTCAATCTTTTCTTCTCAAGGGAATTGTTTGTGATTGAGGCTTCAGTATTTCACTTTTAATAATCTCCCCGCCCTCTTAGACTGCCATCTCTTTAAGTCGTTCTGACCTTGGGACTCTACCCGACATACCTTTAAGTCTGTTAAAATCTGCTTTCCTGAAGTCCAGTCTATACGTCCGACTACGTAAAGGTTTTCTCTTTCCCACAATTGAAAATTCCAAAAATCACATGGCCACTACTACCAAGTGTGCCCACTACTTCCATCTCATCTACCAGTTCTTCCTTATTGACGAGAATAAATCTAAAATAGCAGACCCTGGTTCCCCTCTCTACTTTCTGGGAGATAAAGCTGTCGGCAGGACAAGGTAAGAAATTAATGGAGTTTGTATTTTTAGCAGAGTTGGTCTTCCAACAGATATCCAAGTAACTGAAGTTACCCATGACCACTGTTTCCCCCCTCTTTGAGAATTGTGTAGTTTGGTCTAGGAGTATCTACAGAGAGATCCTCAATGCCATTCCCAGACCACTTCTGCTAAGTCAGGCATGTCGGCTGTGGGATGAGCCCATCCCTAAATGGTCTGGAGCTATCATAACTGAGGGACCACCGCTCTTTATATGTCCCCCAAAGAGCTTTAAGATCTGCAGACCAAGATCTGCTCAGGAGCCCAGATTAAATAGGCCTCAGTCAGGGCCAGGGCTTTTTTGGCCCTGGCTTTGGTCTGGTGGAATGTTCTACCAAATGAGAGCAGATCCCTGCGGGACCTCAATTGGTGCCATAGAGCTTGTAAAATGGAGCTCTTACACTGGGACTGTGGTGGAGGCTAACATGACATGCTGGCCTCCCTGCTGGAAATCCACCAAATGCATTTCAGCTAAAGGATTCTATGACCCCCCCCCCCCTGCCTCTCCTGTGAGGATAGTGAAAACTGGACCATTTTTGTAATAGCTTTAATGTTTTAATTAATTATTAATTAATTTGGATTTTATCTTATTTATGTATTTTTGACTTGGTGTAAACCAGCCTGAGTCCCCAGAGAGAGGGTGGGTAATAAATCTAATTTAAAATATAATAAAAAATAAATCCTTTCTCACTCCCAAAACACTCAACACCAGAATAGCTCTGGCCAAGGCACTGATTTCACTTAGTACCTCATTCCCCACCCACCTCCAATCACGTCTTCATGATATGTGCCAAGTCAGCACTTTTCTGGGACAGTGAATCCTGGGTGGCTCTTCTTTTACCTGTGACTGGCCTCACATTTCAATGCAAGATTTTATAGCCCAGTAGAATGGTGATGTGTCACCAGCACTGCCCTGGTTGGAAGAAGAAACAGAAAGTCGTGCAAGCTGAACCCATCCAAGTTGGCAGCCACTGGCCCTCCGACCTGGCAGGCTCCTGGAGACATCCTCAGTTCTGCACTTTCGGTAACAGCAGTTGCGAGCAGAGCAGATACAAAGTTCTGGGGCTTTCCACAATCTTTTACCACCTTCTTAATGCCTCCAGTGTTCCCATTGAGGTGGGGGTTCTCAGTGTTCCCAGGAAGCTTACAGGCAGAGCAGCAGGCCTGCACCTCTCTTCCCTTACCTCTATCAACTTCCCTGAGATAAGAACAATAGCTCTCACTTGCCAGGGGACTTCCTAGGTAGAACACAGTACCGGGGTTCCTCTCCTATCTTTCCCACGACCCTTTTCATGCCAGACGACTTTAAACTGGGGAAGAGAAACAATTACATGATGCTCAACTCTGCTGAGTAGGTCACAGTGGCATAGGTTCTTTACAGGATTCTCATGAAAGCGAGACACACACAACGGGTTTGATGTATGGACCAAACTACTTTTTTAAGTACCATAACACACTACACTATCAGGAGTAAATAATCAAGCAAATGCATACCTAATAAACCATCCTACCTCATACATGGCAATCAAGGATACCAACAGCAGCTACTAGGTGACTAGCCGTTGAGAAGTAGAGAGCATATTTCAGGGATGGCATGAAGGAAACCTACCTTTTGTCCCACCACTTTGCTCCCTCAGTATTGAAGTTGGAGCACAGAAACAACCCTGGTTTCTTAGGATGGTTTCTCTCAGGATTTCTTATCAACTGATATGTCATCTTCTTCCATTCATGTTCTGACTGCATATACATGTGAAGCAAAAGCATTAAGCAAGGTTTGGGCACTTCCTAACCACTGATTCCTAAGCACAGCTTCATCCTGACTGCCTCTGCTTTGAATAGCTGTTCCTCAATAGCCCAGACATTCATGTAGAGGGACCCCCGAGAATGAATTTCTGAATGCTGGCCAGTTTAACCATAACTGGATTCTGGGGTAGGAGATTCTTTGCATATTGTAAAACTTCACAAGAGGAAAGGACATGAATAAAGGACATGTTCTCCAAAGCACTGGCATACACAATATTGTTTTACAGTCACAATATACATTGTAGTACCTGCTATTAAATTACTTCAGAACAGATAACTGTGAAAACAATAGCTCAATATTTTCCCTGTTGTCACTGAAACAATGAGGTTTTAGTGTATCTCGGTGTCATAATTCAATTTACCATAGCATTAAATTAAATTTGTAGCAGAAGTTAAAGAAGGGTGTTTATTTTTCTCAAACCAGGGCATCACTTCTGCTGAAGGCAGGTAAGTTGGTTGAACTCCATCCAGAACAAGAGTTGATAACTGGAGGCTGGCAATCAGGGGAATATTGTGTGGCGGGGGCCCTTTGCCAGCGAAGCACTTTGGGCCTAGGCACCCAGAACTCTATAGCTTAACCATAGAGTTAATGTCACAACACCAGTGGTGAGCCGCCCCCGCCACCCTGCATGCCTTAGCAAGTCTCCCAAGCCCTCTTACATTTCCCCAAGAATTTCACCTCACTTCCCAACTGAGTAGCAGTGGCCAAAGCTGGGGTGTGAGTGGAAACCTGGCCTCCCTACCTAGGGCCCACATGGACCCACATACAGCCTGTGGGCACCCTTCCTGTTTTTGGAAGGAAGTTTTGTTCCAGCCTCTCTTTCTCCTTGACCTGCCTTATTCATAACACACTAACTTATTTGCATTTATTTTTTCTTCCATAATTCTCACCTCGCCCCCACAGCTGTTGCCTATTTTTTGGGCTTTCTCCTTCCTAGGGAGTCTTGAGGGCATGCCTGGGGAGGATGAGATTTGGAGAGGGCATTCAAAAGGGATGTGATGCCAGAGAGTTCACCATATGAAGCTTCCATTTCTTTTGGGAGAACTGAAATCTGTAGACAGGACTGGAAATCAGTTGCAATTCTAGGAGAACTCTATGTAGCTCTAACTGCAGAGGCATTTTTATTTGCAACAAAGCACCCACCCAGCAGTTTTGCTCTTACTTTCCTCACCTCAGCCTCTTGGGGCTACCATTTTCTCTTCTGCTTTCTCAGGAATTGACAGATTGGGATAGTGTAATAATGTTATAACAATCTACTGCAACAATTGATAGTTCCCAGCTATCTTTTCAAAGTTATAACAGGAAATGTACAATCTACACCTTTCCCTTTATAACTCCTCAATGCAATGGATAGAGGCTTTTAATATAAAAAGGAAAGCTGAGAACTAGTAGATCATGGCAGTAGATCATTATAATGTCATTGTGTTACTGAGATCTGACAAGTATTTTATTTTTAAGATCCTACAGAAATGGGGAGGCACAAATTCCATCCGTGTTGTGTCACCTGCAACTCATGGTGCCGTGGCTGTGATCTTTCCAAAGGGATTGTGCCAAACCAGGTTTGGGAAAAATGGCAGCAAAACAGGGGGAAAACATGAAAACAAGATGAACAGAGGATGGCATAATATGGGTGATATTGAAAACAGGCCGGTTGCCAGGGCAGAGCAAAATATCCACATGGAAACAGCTCAAACAGTATATTACTTGTTTTTTGTTTTTAATGAGCTACAGAGAAAGGGGATCATTGCCACCTCTTCAGCAGGTGAATGTAGATATAACAGATGTCTTTATGCTGCTATAAAGAAACCCGTAATAACAGCGTGGGTTACACATGCATGGCACCAAGCGCCTAGCTCTTGCTTGAACACTTCGACAAGAGCTTCAATAACTCAAGGATCTAAATGGCCTAGGAGTGATATTTACATTTAATCTATAGTGACAGTGTGATTTCTTCTACTCTAGGCAATTTCCCCTTCTCCGTGGGACAAAAGCAGATTGTTTTTCTTCCTTCTCTGCCTGATTCCAAAGTTGGTGCCTGCCGTACAGTATCCTAAAACCTTGCCCTGTGATGTGAATGTCGATGCCTTGGAAGATCTTCTGATAGTGGACTGCAGAGACCGCAATCTTGCTGCATTCCCAGAGGGAATCCCTGCCAACACTACCAATCTGACACTTTCTATCAACCACATTAAGGACATCAAGCAAGCTAACTT
Organism: Paroedura picta; assembly: GCF_049243985.1. NCBI lineage: Eukaryota > Metazoa > Chordata > Lepidosauria > Squamata > Gekkonidae > Paroedura > Paroedura picta. The sequence continues at coordinate 78,158,561 of NC_135374.1, read as the reverse complement.
TGAGCACCTTCAGCACTTGGTGGAGGTTGACTTCAGGTGCAATTGTATGCCACTCACCATCGGGCCAAAGGATCATATCTGCAACACGAGTCTGAACGTAGAACACGGCACTTTTGAAAAACTCACCCAGTTGAAATCATTGTACTTGGATGGAAATCAGCTCTCTGAAGTCCCTCGGGGCCTACCTCCAAATTTACGTCTACTGAGCCTTGAGGCAAACAATATCATTTCCATCAACAGAGACAGTCTGAAAGAACTTGGAAACATAGAAATTCTTCTTCTCGGGAAGAACTGCTATTACCGCAATCGTTGCCATGTAACATATCAAATTGACAGCACTGCTTTCCAGGACCTGAAAAATTTAACAGTGTTGTCCTTGAAAGCCAATAACTTAAGCAGCATCCCACAAAATCTGCCACGCAGTTTAACGAAACTGTACATTCATAACAATCAGATTCAAAATATCAGTCAGCATGACCTAAACTATCTTCATAATTTGGAGGTTCTGGATTTAAGTGGCAACTGCCCGCGCTGTTACCTTGCTCCATACCCTTGCGAGCCGTGTCCCAATAACGGCAGTCTTCTCATCAGCCCCACGGCTTTCGCCTCCCTAAAGCAACTGAAGTTTCTGCGATTACACAGCACCTCTCTCCGTCATGTGAACCCTAAGTGGTTTGAAAATACTACAAATCTTGAAGTACTTGACCTTTCGCAAAATTATTTGGCTAAAGAAATTGAAGACGCCAAGTTTTTGAATTACCTTCCTAATCTCCAAGACTTAGACTTATCTTTCAATTATGTTTTGCAAGAATATGCCCCATGTTTGAATCTGTCATACACATTTTCTAAGCTTACTAAGCTTAAATACTTGAGACTAAGGGGTTATGTTTTCAAAACACTGGACTGGAACGCTGTACGCTATTTGAGAAATCTCATTAATCTTACGGAGCTGGACTTTGGAACTAATTTTATTAGGAATGTTAACTTTAGCATGTTTAAAGATTTCCCAGCTCACAATCACAGTCCAGTCATAAATCTTTCCTTCAATAAAATATCTCCCTCTTCACAAGGATTTAGTGGCGTTCCATTTTCCTCCAGTCATATGCCTTCAGTTGGTGAATATAGAGACATCCATTATTTCATATATGATAAATATAGTCGTAGCTGCAACTCTAAAGACCAGCAGATGTCTTTATCCTTGCCACATGACATTGAACGTTCTTGTACTCAATATGGCAAAACACTGGATTTAAGCAGAAATAACATGTTTTTTATTAATCCCTCTGATTTCCAGAACTTAGGTTCTATTAAGTGTCTTAACTTATCAGGCAACGCCATGAGTCAAACCTTACAGGGAAATGAATTCCGCTCCTTATCTGGCTTGAAGTACCTAGACTTCTCTAACAATAGAATTGATTTGCTGTATCCAAATGCATTCCAAGAGCTGAAGGAACTAGAAACCCTAGACCTTAGTGATAACAAGTACTATTTTCAGGCAGAAGGTGTCACTCACATGTTGAATTTCACCAGTAATATGACTTCTTTGAAAAAGTTGATCCTGAACGGGAATGAGATTTTCACTTCTGCTAACAAAAGGATGGTCAGCAGTTCCATCCAAACGCTGGAATTTAGAAAGAATCGCTTGGATATCTTGTGGAAGGATGGAACCGATGAATACTTTTCGTTCTTCCAGGAGCTGAAGTGCCTGAAGAATCTTGACATCTCTGATAACTCCCTGACTTTTTTACCTTCGGGTGTATTTGATGGACTGCCTGGGCAACTCGAGCAGCTCAATCTGAGCAATAACAAACTGAAGACGTTTAACTGGGGTAAACTTCAAGTTCTGAAGAATCTGACAGTCCTGGATCTTAGCAACAACCTGTTGACTACTGTCCCCCATGAGCTGTCCAACTGTTCCACAACTCTTCAGAACTTCACACTGCGATACAACAGGATCAAAAAGCTGACAGAGCATTTCCTCCGAGGTGCTTTCCAGTTGAGACACCTGGACCTCAGCTTTAATAAGATTAGAACAATCAGGAACTCCAGCTTCCCACAGAACGTGATTGATAACCTAAACAAACTACTTCTGAATGGCAATCCTTTCAAATGCGATTGTGATATTGTGTGGCTATCCTGGTGGATGAATAGAACAGAGGTGAATATTCCACGGCTGGGAACAGATGTGACTTGTGCAGGCCCATATGCATGGCAAGGTAAAAGTGTGGTTTTATTAGATTTGGATACCTGTGAACTGAACTACTCCCAGATCCTGTACTGCATTTCAGCCTCCATAATTATGTCTCTGATGATGGTCCCTGTTGCCAGCCACCTATATTTCTGGGATGTGTGGTATATCTACCATTTCTGCACAGCCAGATTAAAAGGATATAAACGCCTGTTTCCCTCAGAAATTCTGTATGATGCTTTTGTTGCTTATGATATAAAAGATGCAGCAGTAAATGAATGGGTCCTGAAAGAACTGGTTGAAAAGCTGGAAAATGAGCAAGAGAAACGATTCAATTTATGTTTGGAGGAAAGAGACTGGCTACCAGGACAGCCAGTTTTGGATAACCTTTCTGAGAGCATAGAAATGAGCAGAAAAACAGTATTCGTGCTGACAAACAGGTACATTGCCTGTGGCAACTTCAGAACAGCGTTTTACCTGGCACACCAACGGCTCATGGATGAAAAAGTAGATGTAATCATCTTGATATTTCTTGAAAAGGTTTTACAAAAGTCAAAATATCTCCGTCTCCGGAAGAGACTGTGTAGTGGGTCTGTACTTGAGTGGCCAACTAATCCTCAGTCTCAGCGTTATTTCTGGCATTGCCTGAAAAATGCATTAGCGGTAAACAATGATGTGAGCTATAACCTTTTTTTTAAAGAAATGGTATAGCTCAGTCATGTTCTGGGAAATCCTTTGCAGGATAAGCCATGTTGAGGGAATGGCTTGAGGCTGAGGCTTACTTTTTGCATGCATGACATTTTGTGGAAGTTCCAATCTCAACTCTTTTAGCCTCTTTATTTGCAAAAGGGATATCATAATACTGGTCTACCTTACAGGGCTGTTGTAAGACTCACAAGGTATGCAAAGTGCTTTGAATAAAAATCGCTGTAAAAATACCAAGTATTATTACAATTTAAGCAAGCATGGCAGGTAGCATTCAAAAGTAGCCTGTTGTAAGCAACTAAGCACATTTGTAGAACAGAAGCTTATTTGAGGCAAATATTGCTGAAGGACCACCAGTCTGTCAATGATTTTCTTTTCCATATAAGGAGGGTTGGTTCTTATATGCTGCTTTTCTCTACTTGAAGGGGTCTCAGTGGTGTACAGTTGCCTTCTCATTCCTCTGCCCACAACAGACACCCTGTGAGGTGGATGAGGCTGATATCACTTCTGATATCACTGCTCGATCAGAACAGCTTTATCAGTGCTGTGGTGAGCCCAAGGTCACCCAGCTGGTTGCATGTGGGGGAGTGCAGAATCGAATCCAGCTTGCCAGATTAGAAGTCCCCCCCTTCCTAACCACCACAACAATATGCAGTGATATGCAGGGGGTTTGTGGACTGTTAAAACTCTTGAGATGGGAAAGAAGAGGGTAAGAGAGACTATACCATCAGACTTTTATAGCCACTGATATACATGCCCTTCTCATGTTTCCCCTAGGAAGGTGAAATGGGGCTTCTTCTTTGCACCCATGTATGCTGGGAATAAACGTGTAGGGCAACCTCTGGTTCAGATTGCCTGTCTTTTAAGAACCTATATTTTACCTTAGCTATGGACTGCAGAGTCTGAAGCTCTGCCCATGAGGTTGGGAGTTCGATCCCAGCAGCCGGCTCTAGGTCGACTCAGCCTTCCATCCTTCCGAGGTCGGTAAAATGAGTACCCAGCTTGCTGGGGGGTGAACGGTAATGACTGGGGAAGGCACTGGCAAACCACCCCGTATTGAGTCTGCCATGAAAACGCTAGAGGGTGTCACCCCAAGGGTCAGACATGACTCGGTGCTTGCACAGGGGATACCTTTACCTTTACCTTTCACAAGGTGGAAACTGTCTCAGTCTCAGCTCACTTCTTCTTAAGTAAGTTGAGTGTAATTATAAGGCTTCATTTTGTTGTGGGGATTATTTAGAGAATTTTCATGAAGTACCTATAAATATACTTGCCCAAAGAACAAAGTTCGAACCCAATGGCTCCTTTAAGACCAACAAAGTTTGCCAAGTGGCTGTCAAACACTGGTGACCTTAGGTGCTGGGAGCAGCGGGGAAGATCTCAATCTGCATAAAAGCACCAACTCTGGTTCTCAGTAGAAGTAGATTTTTAGTAGAAAGGAGAGGAGGAAAATCAGCATTTGTTTTTTTCTGTTTCATGGAGGAATTCAGCAGTGGCTACTCAGGTGGCTACTTAGTTCTTCTCTGTCTGTCCCCCATTGCTTCTCGTTGTGGAAATATGAGCTTATTAAAGATTGAAAAGGGCAATTTATACATGTTGAAATTACTGGTCTTTTCCATTTTTTAAATACATTGTACCTCAGTTCTAGAACATGGAGTCCCCCCCCCCCCATGCTGAGGAAAGAAGAACAGTGCTGTGATATCTAGGCGTGGACAGGTATGGACTGACAGGATGGTTATACTCACGGTCTGTTTCTTTTCCTTTTAATTGCCTTCCTGAAGGGCATCCAGTCAGCTTCCTTTTCAGTTTCAACTCAAGCCTGGCTCAAGTGTACTTCAGCTGATTGTTCTCAGTGGAACGCAGTGCATATTTGTATTGAAGTAGATTTCAGTGGAGATAACTCCTAGCAGGGTTGCCTACTCCGACTTTGGAAATCCCTGGGGATGTTGGGATGCTGCCTGGGGAAGGCTGAGTTTGGGGGGAAGGAGCTCAGTGGGAATGCAATGCCGTAGTGTTCTTCCTCCAAAGCTGTCATTTCCTTCAGGGGAACTGATCTTTGTGCTCTGGAGGTCAACTGTAGTTCCACAAGAGCTCAAGGCAGGGCCCTAGGTGCATGTATAATATTGCTAGTTTAAAAACACTTAACTGTCAGATCCTCATAGACTTTCTCAATGAACACACTTGGTATTAGCAGCAAAAGCAGTTTATTGAGGTAGTGATATGAAGTTCATGATTATGCTTGCTGAAACTAATTTGATAAGCAATACACTGACCAACATAGTCCATGAAACCCCACCCACAACTGACAACAGGCGGCTTTCCCCTGTTCCCAGGAAATAGCAGCCTCTCCCCTCCCCTTTCCCACACTAGCCCTGTGCCCAGGTGTACATTACATAATTCTTGCAAGGCTGACTCAAAGACCACCTCACCAATAACATCCAATCTCCCCTCTCCCACAGGTCCACCCACCCAAGAGAAAATAGGCAATTAGACTATACAAACTAGTGAGCAATGCAATGCAAACAGTTACAGTCAATTAGCTTTCCCAGGCCTGCTACTCACAAAATGACATTTACAGCTGACACCAACATGATCATGGCAGGGGGCTGGCAACCAGAAGTCTTTTGTGTTGGATTCTGGCTACTGTGTTAGATAAAACCTCCTTTAAGTTAGGACTTGAAGAAACTAACAAGCTAATAAATTCTCTTGTATCCAACCCAGGATTAAACCATGGTTTGGAAAGAAAACAGACCACACATGCATACACACATACACACACACAGACCAACTATGGCTGTCAGCAAGAAAAAAATGTTTCCTTTTTAAGCTGAGTGTGAGGGGGGGAAGGTAAGGAGGAGGGTGGGTTCAAGCTGAGCTATGGGTTGTCAACACTGAGCTATGGTTTGTCAACATGTGTGAATCACAGTTCTCTCTAAAGCAGAAAACTGCAATCAAACTTTCATCAAGATGAATCCTCATTACCTCTAACAGGGTGAAACTCACATTGCATAAGAATTTGTGCAAACCCACCCAGGCACTGTTTTCTTTCCCTTTCTAGTGGCCAGCAGTAATCTTGGGAGATGTTGTAAGGTTTTCATCGGCATTTTCCATGCTGAGGAGATTCAAAATAGCATCCAATTTTTAAAAATCATTTGGGGAGTTTCCTTAAAATTGACAGGTTCAAAAACATCTGTACCTGACTCTGTTGTTGGGGGGGGGGTTGTTTTGCTTTGCTTTTACTCTCCATGCCAAGGGTTAAATTTAGAATTAGGTACTAGATGCTTCCTCTGACATATGGATAAACTGATCCCAATATACCCCAAAATACTACTTTTCACAATGCACAATTCTGCCTCATCAGATGAAGACAGCCCAGAATTATACATTTTCCATCTTAACACTTGGATGTATAACATCTCTCTCTTCTGTTCAGTCATGAGGTTATCACTTCCTGCTTTACCAAACCCAGAAGAATGTGGCCATATGACAGTGTCACTGGATCACAAGTACATTTTTGAGTGGCTGTAGTTTACAAAGAGAATAGCCTGATCAAAACTGAATGTGGCACTGACCTTATCTTAAACTATGAATGAAGTTACCTGCCAAATCTCCTGTATTTAACAGCCTTGCAAACTGAGGCCCATGACTTCCTTGACTGAATCCATCCACCTCATGTTAGATCTTCCTCTTCTTTTGCTGTCTTCGCACTATTGCTTCTGTCTTCTCATAATCTGACCCAAATATGGCAGCCACAGTTTAGCTTCTAGGGAGACTTCAAAGATGATTTGGTCTATAACCCACTAATTTGTCTTTTTGTTGTCCTGTGGTATTTGTACAACTCTACTCCAAACCCACATTTCAACTTTCTTCCTGTCAACTTTCATCATTACCCAATTTGCACACCCATATGTGGTAATAGAGAATATTATGGTAAGAATTAACGTGATCTTGGTCACCAGTGACACATGCTTATACTTAAGAATCCTTTCTAGCTCCTTCATGGCTGTCTTTCCCAAGTCTCAACCTGTCATGGAGCAGATGATTGCAGAATCTACTAGGCAAGTGGGATGCTGGAAGCTGAGAAAGGAAACTGGGATTAGTACTCAACCAGCTATATATCCCACTATAGTAGCAAGCTGGAAAGACAGATTCACACCTCTGCTGATCAATCACCAAGCAAGGGTTCTCAGATCCCTGCTGGCCACCAATGGAGGGATAGGGATGCCAAATCCAGGTTGGGAAACTCCTGGAGATTTGAGGGTGGAACCTGGGTAAGACAAGGAGCTCATTTGGATACAATGCCATAGAGTCCACCCTCCAAAGCATCCATTGTCTCCCCATGATCTCTGTAAACCAGAGATGAGCTATAATTCTGTAGGATCCCAGGTCCCACTTGGAGGCTGGCAAGACTTAAGCCAGTCAATCTTTCTCTTATACAAATTTACAGTATAAGGTAACAGTAGAAGACATGTTTATGTGTTTCTTGGAGGAAAGGATAAAAATAGGATAGACAGAAATATCACTGTTCTACAGACATTCCCATCAGTTGGTGAGCATTTTCACTTGATCAGAATCAGGCCAAGATTCTTTTTCTAGAGAATGAAAATCTGTTAGATAAAAATATAATGCTAAACTAAATAATTTCCCATGCTTCCATGGTAGAATTGCTCTCCGCTGGTGGAAGCAGGGAGTCCCCTGCTGCCAGGCCTACCCTCTGCTCTACCAACTGGCAGAGGGATGTAATAATTAGGAGAAGGAGAAAGGCCTTGGCATTGTGGCCAGTGTCTCATAGGAAGCAATGTCATCACACCAATAATGTCCAGTTGACGTTCTTGTATTTGGGCTAAAACTCTATGGTAGAACCCAGTTTGACCACACGGATTCTGCCCAACTATCAGAGTATCACCCAGACATCACTGGCATGATGATTAGGGATGCCAGCCTCTAGGTGGGACCTGGGAAGTCCCTGGAATTACAAATAATCTCCTGGTGACAAAGGTTTGTTCCCCTGGAGAAAAAGACCACTTGGTAGGTGGACAATATGGCATTAAACCCCATTAAAGTCCCTCCTGTCCCCAAACCTTACCCACTGCAGTCTCTACTCCCAAAGCCTCCAATTTTTCCCAACCCATAGCAACAACCCTAATAATGATGTAACTTCCTGTATGAAACCAGCAACAGGGCCTAGGCCTTTCTCTTTTTCCATGTAAGTCCCCCCCATCTCCTGCTGGTTCCCAGGAGAGACCTGGCAACCCTATTCCATGGTGCCCAAAATCTGTCACAACAGTAACATAAAGCACCATAGGCATTAGGAATGCCAGCCTTCAGGCGAAACTTGGGCATGTCTTGGAATTACAGCTCATCTACAGAGAGCAGTTACCCAGGGAAAATGAATGTTTTGAAGGGTGGACTCCGTGGCTTTGTAACTCACTGAAGTCCCAATCCTTCCCAGGTTTCAGGGAGGACATGGCAATGATAGGAGGCATCCATACTTCACAGCCCACAAGCAGACAATGGAGTTTGGTTCCTTGCCAGTAGATAAATACAATCCCTGGACAATCTTGAACTTCCCAGGACATGTTCAAGAACCAGGGCTCTGTCTTATAAGAGCCCTGGTTCTTGAACATGTCCTGGGAGGTTCAAGATTGTCCAGGGATGCCAACTCCAGGTTGGGAGATTCTTGGAGATCTGGGGGTGGAGTATGGGAAGAGCAGAGTTTGGGAATAGCAGGGAACTCAGCAAGGGTGTGGTGACACGTGTCTATCCCCCAAATCTGCCATTTCCTCCAGGGGAACTAATTCCTGTTGTCTGGTGATCACTTGAAAAACAGGGAGAATTCCAGGCCCTAGCTAGAGGTTGACAACCCTGTCTTCTTGATGAACCCAATTCATCTTGATGATTATGCTTTGCTTGGCATCTGTCAAGTTCTTTTCCAGCCTATTTGGCCATTTTTCTCATTGCAATTATTTCATTAGCTACCTAAAGCACTTTTTTGTGAAAAGTGTGGCCTGTAAAAAATTTAAAAAATAAACCTAAAGATGAACATACAATTTATGATAAAGATGCATATCCTTATAGAGTCCTCCACAAACAAATAGTAAAAAAGTGAAAGGTCTTTTTTTCAGCATGTTTCTTTGTGTTCTGAATAATTATTCCTTCTATTTTTACAAACAAAAACAGAGGGCTACAATGTAGCTCATCTAGTTATTTTTTTCTCTACAGATGAATTGCTGAAAAGGCCCTTTTCGTATACAAACTGTCTCATACCACATTTCTAGGGTTATTTCCTTTGGTGTCGGAGATTAAAATGTGCATTAAGGATTTTATTTACATACTAGATTCAAAACCCATTTTATATTGCAATAAAATGGGCGCTAGAAGGGCTCGACCTCCCCCCCCGACTCCGAAAGGGTCCTGTGTGGGCGGGGACGCAGGTGGAAGACGGGCATGGGCCATGCTGGTGGTGCAGCGGGCCTTGGGCAGTCTAGTGGGGTGGAACTTACTTGGGCCAGGGCAGCGGCGGCATGAAGGAGGCGAGGAGGGGATCGGGCAGCCATGCTGTGCTGCGCGGGCGGCGAGGGCTATGTGCAGTGCTGGTGGCGGAGCGGTGGCGTGGAGACTCCTTTGGCACGCCGCGATGTAGAGGCCGGGCAGCGATGTCTCGAGGTGGCCATCTTCCAGGTTGCTGGCTGGGTGCGGCAGTGGTGGCGAAGTTCGGAGGCCAGCGAGTGTGGTGGCTGGTCTCCGCGGTGGCAGCAAAGGTCAGTGAGAGGCCGGTAAGGGGGGAAGTGGGCCGTTGGGGAAGGGCAGTCGCTGGGCGGAGGGGAAGAAATTTTCCCCGAGCCCAGCAGCGTGGGGCAAGGCTCCCCCCTGGCAGCCATCCGGCTAGGATGGTGGCTCAGGAGGACTGGAGAGTTCTTGGTGCGGCGTTCAGGAGACGGGCCAAGTGGCCAATAGGGAGGCGCGCTTTGCGCGCCTCCCAATTGGCAACTTGGCCCTGGAGTGCCACTCGGATGAGCAAATCAGGAGACTGGGGAAGGCACTGGCAATACCCCGTATTGAGTCTGCCATGAAAACGCTAGAGGGCGTCACCCCAAGGGTCAGACATGACTCAGTGCTTGCAAGCGGATACCTTTACCTTTACCATATATATATATATATATATACATACACACATACACACACACACACATATATTTAATAGCTAAAATGTGTATCAATTCTTTTCTCCCCCTGTAGGTGGCAGCAGTTCATTGCCCTTAAATCTGCTTTTAAAAAAGTTGATTATGACATCCAATAAATATATGGGTTTGGGCTATTTTTTTAAACCCTGGCAGACTATAATATTAAAAGATGTTGAAAAATGGGAACTGAAGGAAACTCACCTGTCTGAAATCTAAAGTGAAAAGTATTTATAATGCATGACACACTTACAGGACCCATGAACAAAACTTAGGAAAATTCATCCTAATATTTTCTTTAAAATAAATATGAGATCTTGAGGAGGAGCAGGACAAAAATGTACTCAAATGCTGAAAGCATTTCACCGGAATGAAAACAAGCAGTTCCTTTGGTGCATTCGAAAAAGGTAAAAGCAATGCTGTAATTAGGATGACAATCACATTTGTAAAGTGGTGAACCAGCTTATTCTCAGGCGCAGCGTTAAATCCCCCAAAAGGAGATGTTTCTGGCAGAGGATATGGCTGGAATCACAGTCTGCAAAAGGTTACAGACACGAGATTTTTCAAGAAATGTTGAACTAAAAATGTTGTAACATAACAAAGAAGAAGGAAACAAAGAAGTTTTTTTCGCTTAACGCTAGTTTGCACCCAGTGCAAAAGATCCCTGGTTGTATGAAGGAACACAAAAGGACTGAGAAGCCAGCTGTTATTCACATCCGGAGGGACAATGCATGGACACTGTAGGAAATGCACCTTGGAAGCATTTCTAAGACCTCTGGGGGCATTGGCGTTTTCACCCGCCTGAAGCCCTATTGTGGCTAAGAAGTAAGACGAACCTTGGCACTCTGCACAAGTCAGCCAGATTCTTATCTGCCTGCTGGCACTTGAAAGAAGCAGAGCAGCCTGAACTGTTACCCATGCCACTTGAAATATTTCCTTTCTACCAGGAGTATAAATCAGGAGGCAAATCCTATTAAGACACCCATGCAAGGCAGCTTTAAGAAAAACACCCATCTTGCCTTTTAGCTATTTAACCCTTGAGGAGTTCCTTGCATATGCAAATTTGGTTACAAATTGCCCTTGATATGGGTTAGCAGGGATGGCAATTCCAAAACCCAGCCTATAGAGAGCAGTGCATGCAGAATTACAAGTTTGGCATGGGCGGAAGCAGCTGGAGGCCAGACTGTTTTGGTGCTAGTCCATGATTCCATGCGGGTTCTCAGTCTCCATGGGCTAGGGGCCTAAGATGCCGTTTGGGAGGTGACTTCAGGACACATCTGCCATGGACTCAGAGCTGCTTTGTATATTATTAATGTGTCCAAAAGTAGGATACACAGATGAGCTTCCTGTATTCAGGGGTATTATTAACATTCAAAAACACAGACTCAGGCTTCTCTTCCACTGGGGAAACTACATGTGCTACCAGTGTAACATTCATGAGCACACTGGTTTTCTCAACCACAGATTAATGACCTGCATCAAGACAGGAAGAGTTATATATTTGAGTTTCCTTTGAACATTCAGAGTTGCTCTTATTGTGTGACCTTGTAAGTTGCCAAGTGACTCAGCTCAGTTCCCCATAGATAAAAGCAGAACCACAGGGACCTTCTGTTCTTTTTCAAATAACAAGCCCAGGAAGGGGGAGCATCTGTACAATCGACTGTAGTTTGCCTTCAAGGCAAAGGCTTGCACAACTTGCATCCATGTTATATGACAGAAGTGCTCCATAATGACAAATAGTAGCAGGAAATACTACTACAAGCAAGGACTAGCAAGAGCAGAGGCAAAAGAAGCCCCACTTTGTGCAGAGGGTGTAGGATGCCTTCTTTTTACACTGTATCCATTTCCACTACTCATCATTTATTCAGTGCTTTAGAGTCTTCCCAACACTTACCATCAATTCTTACTACAACCCTATAAGGTAGGTCATTATTATTTCTATCCCCATTTAATGTGTGGGGGATGAAGCACATCATGAGTTACTTCTCTGGGGCCACCAGATCTGTATCTGTCTTGGTTTCCTAGCTCAAAGGCGTGACTGAAATACCAACTCTCAGCTTTGTAAGCATAAACTTTCAGATATCTAGTGACATGTCTTGCTCCGGGCCTTTTCATTCTACTTTGAACAACTCACAGCAGGGGCGTACTGAAAGCAAACACACGTCATCTATTTCTGGAGCCATTCTGTGGGAAAGAATGGAATGTGTGGGATGCCTCTACATTTGTCAAAAATGTGTGGCTTTGGTCAGCACTCCAGAATGAGAGCTCCTCCAATAACGGCAAAGTTGTTCCTGCAAAATTTGGCATTTAATCGCAGGGGGACAGAAGTGAGATCTCTGGCTGCTTCACTTCCTGGAGTCCACAGCACTGTTGTGTTGAAAGCCTATGAAACTGCATCTCAGAAACACAGTGAAGTTCCTCATTCACTAAATGTTCTGTTGATCGCTTTCTGTTTCCAGTGGGCATTTTCCCTATGCCTTTTGGAGAATGTCTTGCATGCCCATTGTATACTGAAACCAGGGCCTTATCCTCACAAAGATACGCAGATAAATACAATGGTCCATTCTTCTCCATTGTCTTTGCTCAGTAAACTGTGACTATTTATACTGGATTTGCCTTTAGAGGCTAATTTGTTTAGTTTACAGACAAAGGTGCAGAAGAGATCTGTATTCATTTCTCATGTGGCAATTCAGAATCTGGTAAAACATCTTCCCAAGAAATCTGCAGTATCTTTATCTGCAGCATCAACAGGAAGTGGGTTTTGTGAGTTCCGCTTCTCAGGGGGCCTTTTTAGTAACAAGAATGCTCAAGAAAAAGAATATCGCCCCACTGAAGGAAGGACAATCAGAAGCAGTTTCCATGTTGTCTCCCTCCAGCCCGGTTTTCTAAGCATTAGTGGAGACCAAAGCCAAAGGACTACATAATGTAATATAGCTATGTGGTCTGTTTGAATGCCTATATTGGGACATGCGGAGGAAACAGTTGGGAAATATTCTTCTATAAATATAGACAAGAAAAATGGTTGAGAAATGTCCAGATACTCCACTTCCTCTATGAGCTGCTCCCTCCCTTGAGTTGTTCTGGCAGACAGAGAAGCAGTCCCAACCTATTCTTCCTTGGCCAGAGGCTTCTGGGCCTTATGTAGCCTGCCAAGTTTCCCTAGCCTACCCCCATGCACAATTCCTCTCTCATAGGCCTCCCAACCTTTTCTAGCCCTGGTAGCCTACTACTTCACTGCAATGTGCTTCTGCTAGTCACCTGATTAACTGCAAACCATTGTTGCGTTACTAGCATTGTTCAAAGACCAGTGCCATAAATGAAGACAAGTCTAGGGTCGTCTCATCACATTATAGCTTGCTATAACCTTTGGTTGCAATCTACCAGCTCAACTGGTATTTCTCAGGAGTGAACTAGAAAACCCTTTGTTTTCTACCATCCAACACGGGTGATTCTGTATATAACAGCTATTTGAGCCAGTTCAAACAGAACTCTGCATCTGAATCTAACATAGTTTGATGCCCAGCACAATTGTTTAGGAGAATCTGGTCTCTCAATGCTATGGAAGGAGGACACCAAAATAATAGTCAATCAGACATCAGCTGTGAGGCATTTGCAAGCCATTTTGCAGACAAAGACTTCACACTCCGCCGTGCTTTTCAAACTTTGCAAAATACTCCCCAAATATTATCTCAGCAATACTTAAGGCAACCCTGTTTAGTTGGTTCTGAATTCAGTGTATGGTAAATGATGTAAGGTAGACATAGACTTCTCAGCAAGTCTATGTCTACCTTACCTCAAACATAGACTTCCTTTACTTCAGTCCTTTAAAAACTGGTGAGAAGTTTAATGGGAACTTGCTTGGTGGAGGGGTATATGTAAACGTCTACCATCAGACGCCTTTGTAAGTAAGTTTATTACAAGGAGTGCTGGCAACTAAGGTAAAGGTAAAGGTATCCCCTGTGCAAGCACCGAGTCATGTCTGACCCTTGGGGTGACGCCCTCTAGCGTTTTCATGGCAGACTCAATACGGGGTGGTTTGCCAGTGCCTTCCCCAGTCATTACCGTTTACCTCCCAGCAAGCTGGGTACTCATTTTACCGACCTCGGAAGGATGGAAGGCTGAGTCAACCTTGAGCCGGCTGCTGGGATCGAACTCCCAGCCTCATGGGCAGACAGCTCCAAACAGCATTTCTGCGCCACAAGAGGCTCTGTGCTGGCAACTAGCTAGGGACATATGGTTAAGCCTACTCCAGTGCTTTTTAACATGGGGGCAAGTAGTACTAGTGAAATGGGTAGTGAGCCATACTGCATCTAGGATCATTCTCTGCAGAATTTTGACCAAACAAAGTGCAGCAACAGTAAGGACTTGCCTGTGTTGAATTTGTTTTCATAAAGCGGATCTCTCTTTCTCCTTAATACACTGTCTAACACCTATTAACTGTCCTGAGTTCTTTCAAGTATTTCCCAGTTTCAATTGCATAATTAAAGATGTGGATTCAAATTACCCTGTTACCACAGAGAATGGTGCCCACATGGTAGAAGAAGAAGAGTTGGTTCTTTTATGCCACTTTTCTCTACTCGAAGGAGTCTCAAAATGGCTTACAATCAACTTCCCTTTCCTCTCCCCACAACAGACACCCTGAGTGAGGCTGAGAGAGCCCTGATGTCACTGCTCGGTCAGAACAACTTTATCAGTGCTGTGGCAAGCCCAAGGTCACCCAGCCGGTTGCATGTGGGGGAGGAGTAGGGAATCAAACCCGGCTCGCCAGATTATAAATCCGCACTTTTAACCACTACACCAAGATGGCTCTCTTTGACTGGCTTTTCACAAGTTTTGCTTCTTGGAGGATATTGACTGGTCCATTGATGGTAGACTTTCTTTTGTCTAATTCCTGATGAGGGAAAGCTTTTTAGAAGTATTAAAGAGACAGGAGATTTTTATCCTAGCCTTTTGGTCACCCTGGCAGCTGATAATTTAGGGTTAAATAGCTACATAGGGGGAAAAGGGGGGAAGCTGTGCTTGGTCTCTTTGATTTTCTGCAGTGTTTATAAGGAAAAGGAGGGCTGACAGCTGTTGGGCTGCTGTGAAAGAAGCAGGAAAATGTCATAATAATGAAGTCATTCAGGAGTTTCGTCACTACAATCCTACCTTTAAAATAAAGAGATCCCATTCTGGTACATACTGAAGGCAATGAAAGCAGAGAGCATTCAGCTGCAATCAACCATTTATTTACTCTAGAATAATCCTATTAAAATCAGTGAAGCTCTTAACTTGCGTCCGGGTTTGTCCCCCAAACAGAAAACTATGGTTAAGCTTCTTCCACCCTTTGCTTTAAACAGTAAACATCTGACATATCAGAATTCCTTATTAGCTGGCACTTAGAAAAAAAGAACTCTTTGTTGTTCCTCTTCCTGCTCTGGCCAAAATTTGAAACTGGACCAGACACAAATGAGATGGGCTGGGGAGCATAAACGGCCTATCTGAGCTTCACTTCTCCTTTCCTTGCACTAGTTCCCTTCCCACTACTGCTTTTACAAAGGGCTGATCATAAGTTAGAGCTGCTAAACTTTATTAATCCCACACTCTGTTTTAGTGACCACTGTTCTTTGGCAGAGTGCCTGCACTTGTAACAGCAGCATGAACTAAAGTGACCCAACAGGTATAACTTTTCATCAACATGGCATTTCCATTGTGACCTGGGAGTGGGGAGGGCTTAGTCCCTCTCTGTGCTAGACTTGCCAACTTTTGAACAAGCTTCTGTATCTTTTCTGAAAGTCAAGTTGCTGCTACAGATCCGGTGATGACAGTTCTTCCTATGGCTAACTGCAATGGATCAGGAGACTATCGAAAGTTCAGTAACTAGTATCCTTCCTCTTTGTGCTAGAATTTCTGCCTTTTTTTGAAATGGAACAAGTAACTCTGCCTTAAACCAAGTCAGTGCATTGTCCTGTCAAGTTCAGTATTCTCTTCTGACTGGAAGTGGTTCTCCAAAGTCACTTTCTACCTGATGTTCTTATCCAGAGATGCCACGGAATGAACATAGGATCTTTCATGCCAAACAAACACTCCACTATAACTGAGCCACAGTTGTGCAATAGGCCACAAGTGACCTATTGCTAAAACACAGGAACCCTGTAATTAAAAATACAGCAATCCCAATCTGGTCATGAAGATTATGGGGAAAGGCCAATTGTTCCATAATGTATGGAAAAGTCTGAGTCCAATGCTTTTTGTGCAATAACCAAACATTATCAGACTTTTGCTCATCATACACCAGCTTTAAACAATGTGATGGCCCAAAGTAAACCTAGGCCGATTCCACACACATTAGATAATGCACTTTTGATATACTTTAGAAGTAGATTTTCCAATTCTGCATAAGAAAATCCAGCTGCAAATGCATTTTGAAAATCGATTATCCAATATGTGCAGAATAAGCCCTAGTCTACCAGCAATGGAGAGTAGCGATCCCCAACCTGTGGGCCGCGGACCACATGTGGTTCGTTGACTAATTGGAGGTGGGTCGCGAAGGACGCCTTCTCCCCACCCCCCCGGCCCTTTACTTCATCCCTCCCGGCCCTTTACACTTCGGGTGTCATTGTCTCCCATCACTCCCAGATGGGACTATCTCGTTGCAGAGAAACAAGCTCAGGGTTCCCATTGATTTGTCATTGTCATGAGTTAAAATTTCCATGAAAATAAAATGTTCCTTATGTTCATTGTTGTGGCGTGTCTGTATCTTATTTTGAAGGGATGTTTAAACATTACCATAGCGACCAGAGTCAGAGAGCGTTAGGGCAGTGGTTGAGAGTAGAGGAGTAAACTACCCCCCCCACCAGGCCTCAGTAAAATTGTCAAGCGTTGAGTGGTCCCTGGTGATAAAAAGGTTGGGGACCACTGAATAGAGCATTCCAAGATGGCCTTGATAAAATAGCTTTTGAGAGTCTGTGTGTCTGCTCTATGTGTGTGCTTAAAGTGCCATCAAGTTGTAGCTAACTTATGGCAACCCCAGCAAAGGGTTTTCAAGGCAAGAGACTAACATAATATGACATTGCCTGTCTCTGCCCTGCGACCCTGGACTTCCTGGGCAGTGTCCCATCCAAATACTAATCAGAGCCAGCTCTGCTTGGCTTTCAAAATCTGATGAATCAAGCTAGCCCGGGTCATCCAGGTCAGAGGTGAGTCCACATAACCATGCAAAAATGTGAAGGATGAAAGTATCTGCTAGGCATAACACATAATAGGCTGCCTAAGGAGGTGGTGATCTCCCCCTCACTGGTGATCTTTAAGCAGCAGCTAGACAGATAATTATCATGGGTGCTTTAGGCATTGAGCAGGGAGCTGGACTAGATGGACTGTATGGCCCCTTCCAACCCTAGGGTGCTATGTTAGTAGGCAGACTAATCTTGATTATGTCTGCCTTACTGCAATAGTCTAAGAACCCATTGTCTATCCCACATTCTATCCCACACTCTAACCCTAACCCGGAAGGCTGTTGTGTGGATGAAATGGAAGTGGAGAAAAGGGACGCCCTTGGAGAGAAGGACAGGGTACGAACCGAGTAATGAAAACTAGTGAAACTAATGAAAAAAAGAGCAGATCTGGAAGAAAAAAAATTGAGTGCAGGGGCACCTTTAAGATGAACAAAGATTTATCCAAGGCGTGAGCTTTCATGTGTAGGCTCCCTCCCTCGGACAAAATTGATTGGTGGACATCAAGAAAGGGATGTGAAAGGGACATCAAGAAAGGGATTGCTTGAACAAGCAAAGAAAACCCATGATCTCGGGAAAGCAACAGAGGGGGGCCTGAGAGCAGACCTTCTCATTGCTTTTGGGGCGGGATGGGGCATTTGTCCAGCAGGGGCCGCTCTCCAGCAGCTTCCTCGGACTGCTCTCCAGCAGCTATCTCCTTCCCACCCAACCAGGGCCAGACCCAAAACAGCGAAAGGAACAGGCACACCAGTTGTCTGGACGCTGCTGTAGTGGATGGCGAAACAGCACGGGTGCCTGCAGAAACAGTAACGGTGCCCCGCAAGCTGCTCGCGCTAAATTGAGAACCGCTGATTTAAACTAATATAAATCTCGCTATATTTTGATTTAATACAATGTCAAAGAAAACGTATACATTCCATAGCCTTTCCTAACCATGTCACAACATATTTCCCAATCCTAAAGCTCCCACTAAAATTTTTAAAAAATTTTTAAAACCCATCCAGAACCATATCTAAGCTAACACTAACCCTTCTCTGAGAATTACCGCTAATATAAATTTCTCATGTAGAATAATGTCAAAAAATACTTCTACATTCTATAGACATTCCAAAACATGTCACAACATCTTTCCCAACCCTGTCATTCCACTAAAACTAAAAACACTCAATCCATACCGATATCTATGCTAACCCTAACCCTAGCCTGAGAATTGAACCTAATATAAATGCAACTTTTTTTACATAAACAATAATGTCAAAAAATACTTATACATTCCATAGCCTTTCCTAACCATGTCACAACATCTTCCCCACCCCTAACTCTCCCACTAAACCTACAAACTCCCAAATACAAACAATACCTAAGGTAACCCTAAACCTAGCCTGAGAATTTATGCGTATGTATGTATGTATGTATGTATGTATGTATGTATGTGTGTGTGTGTGTATGTGTGTATGTATGTGTGTATGTGTGTATGTGTGTGTGTATGTGTGTGTGTGTATATATATATATATATATATATATATATATATATATACATATATATACATATATATACATATATATACATATATATACACATACACATACACATTTTGCATGTACAATAATGCCAAAAAATATTTATACATTCCACAGAGATTCCTAACCATGTCACAACATCTTTCCCAACCATAAGACCCCCACTAAACCTACAAACTCCCCATCTGGATCAATACATAAGCTAACCCTAACCCTAGCCTGAGAATAATTGCTAATATAAATCCCTATACCTATACATGTACTATACTGTCAAAGAATACTTAGTATTTAGACCAGGGGTCCTCAAACTACGGCCCGGGGGCCACATGTGACCCGCTGAGAACATTTATTCAGCGCGCCGGGTGTTTTTGCTGCTGCTGCTTGTCCTGCTTAGCAGCGGATGACTTTTGCAGCAAGCACAGCATCAGGGTGAGCCAGGACCCATGGAGCCTATATAAGGCACCACGTGTGTGGATCCCAGATCCCTTGCCCAGGACGCCATGGAGAGCAGCTTGCCCTCTGTGGCGGCGGAGGTCAGGTAGGAGGCCATTTCCCCCACCCACCACCTGGGCTTGGCTGCGGGTGGGGATTGATGGTCCACGGAGGGGGAGCTGGAGCCGGAGGCTCCTTCAGAGCAACGGCCTCGGAGATGGTGGTGCTCACAAGGCTTATGCTCAACTCTTCCCTCTTTCAGGCAGCGCCCGTGCGTTGCGTCCAGCCATGTCAGCACCGGCAGAATGCGAGTGTGACGGGGTTGCTAGCCCACAGTGCAGAGCTCTTTCAGAGTGGTGGGCTCATGGCAGCGGGTAGCAGGTGAATGTTGGTGCAGCCCAGCCAGGGCCAGCTGCCAGGAGAGCAGCTGGCTTGGCTCTGCAGAGCTGAGACTCGCGGTTTCTCCCCCCATGTCACCTGACAGGCTCAATTGACATAAAGGGGTAAGTGCAGAAGCAGGCCTGCTGCCCTCCCCTTTTCTTTCAGCTGCGCAGAGCCGGGGGAAGGGATTTGAGGCTGAGATGGTCCTCTCGGGGGAAGAGCAGAGCATTGCCTTGTGAGCCAGTCAGCTTATGGGGTTTTTGCCACCCCCCCCACCCCCCATTCATACAACAGGCTTTCAAGCTCAATGTGTGCTGGCTCAGGAGCGCGGAACACCTCAGGACTGGCAGGAGCTGGGAGGGCAGCTGGCTTGGATCCATGAAAATTAGGCCCATGGATATCTCCCCCCCCCCCTGCTTCTGGGGACATTGATGGGCTGCTCCATAGGGGTGACTGTGGGGGTGGGCTTGATTCCCCCCCCCACACACACACTTTGTAGCTGCAAGGGAAGGGCCATTGGAAGTTTGGCACAGCTGCTAAGAGCGGGATCCAGCAGCCACTGGGCACACCCTATCTTTTTTTTTTTTTGCTGAATCCTTTTGGGCAAATGTTGGATGCAGGGGAGCTGGACTCCCCCACCCCCCAGGTTCTCAAGAGCCAGGGCATTCAATATGGGGAGCAGGAATAAACATTTTGGGAGGGCAGCTGCATGAGCTCTTGCAGTCATGCTTTCCAAGGGCTTCTCTTGAGCCAGAATTTTGGGGTGATCAAGTGGCCTGACAGCTACATGGTGAGCTGGGGGTCCCTCCCTGCTCTTCTACACATGCAGCCGGCTGGATCACCTTTGCTTTCCATAGCCCTGCAAACTGTTCCTCTGCAGAATCATCGAGGTTCTTTCAGCCTCACCTACCTCTCAGGGTGGCTGTTGTGGGGAGAGGAAAGGGAAGGCAATTGGAAGCTGCTTTGAGACCCCTTTTGGTAGAGAAAAGCAGTAGATAAGAACCAACTCCTCTGCAACAGCTTTTAGCATTCAGAGCAGTCGGCAAGTCCATGACAGGACTAATCATTGCAGGCAGATCTCCCCAATTTAGCTCACTGCCTGACAGTGTAGTAGCCAGTGCATTGGGTGGTGGAAGACCTCACATTTAGTCAGACAGGGCAAGTTGAGCAGGTCTTGTCACTAGCTAGCACTGGGATAGTAGACACATAGCCCCTCTGGAGCATAGAGTTGGAATTTATTCATAGTTTTTTTTTTAAATATAGTCCGGCCCTCCAACGGTCTGAGGGACAGTGAACTAGCCCTGTTTTGAGGACCCCTGATTTAGACCAGTATTAATCCCCCTATATTCTTGATGTAATACAATGTCAAAAAATCCATACCACAACATCTTTCCCAACAATAACGCTTCCACTAAACCTACAACCTCCCCATCTAGACCAATACATAACCTAACCATAACTCTAGCCGGAGAATTATCGCTAATAAAAATCCTTATATTTTTACACGTACAATAATGTCAAAAAATACTTATTCATGCAGTAGCCATTCCGAATCCTGTCAGAACATGTTTTCCCAACCCTGTTGCTCCCACTAAACCTAAAAACTCCCCATCCTGACCAATATCTATGCTAACCCGACTTGAAGGAGACTTCTCTACTCTGGAAAGTGCTACTTGCCTGAGAATTGACCGTAATAAAATTGACCGAGAATTGACCATATAGAATAATGTAAAAAAAAAAAAACCTTATACATTCCACAGAGATTTCTAACCATGTCACAACAGCTTCCCTGCCCCTAACTCGCCCACTAAACCTGCAAGCTCCTCAACCAGACCCATATCTCAGTTAGCCCTCCCCCTAGCCTGAGAATTAATGCTAATATAAATCTCTATATGTTTCCATGTACAATACTGCCAATAAATACGTATACATTCCATAGGCTTTCCTAACCATGCCACAACACCTTTCCCAACCCTAAAGCTCCCACTAAACTTAGAAACTCCCCATCCGGACCCATACATAAGCTAACCCTAACCCTAGCCTGAAAATTATGTGAACCCCGAAGGCTCCTCAGATTGCTTAAATATATTGGGGGTAGTAGACTGCACTTTTTTTTCTTTTTAATGTTCAGAACTCCAGAATTTCCTGGAACACATTCTGAAAACTGCTGCTCTGTTGGGTGTTCTCATGGCTCAACAATAAATAAAAGGCTCTTCTATCTCAATTTTCCTTTAATAGAAACAAAACTTTCTTGTACGCTGAAAAACATCTGTTCCTCGAGATTTATCCTAGTAGGACACTTTTAAAAAAATGGGTAAAGCCATTACATTACTGCAGAACATTATTGATTTAAAGTGCTTACATTCAAATTAACTTAAAAATGAAATAAGACTGTGCTGACCCAAGCAATGCAAGATTTAACAGTTCATCGGTAGCCAGGATTGAAGGAAAAATTCACGTTACAAAGCAGTCTGGTAAATGCAATAATCAGTGAAGTCTGGCCTTGGAATGCACTTCTTAATCTTTGGGCCTATTTTGCAATGAGTTAGAGGATTGCACAATAGCCAACTTCCTAACTGCCATCAAAGTATGTAACGTCTCTGACTGCATCACTAATGAACTACCAAAGTAGGAATTTGCAGAGGTATTTTTTCTGATGAAGTACCTGCCACTAGTGGTTACATTCCCCCCCCCCCCCTCTATTGCCTTCAGATCAAATGGGAAGTATAGTAAACATTATTTTCAGGCTGTTCCAGTGAAATTTCTCAAGTCTGTTTTCATGCTGAGAAAGAGTGACTATTTCACATTTTCTTGTAGTGAGAAAGTACTTAATGGACATGCTGACTTGAAGGAGACTTCTCTACTCCGGAAAGTTCTACTTATCCCCTATCTTCTTTCATCCATTTTATCCTCACAACAGTCCTGTGAGGTATTCTAGTCTCCTAGATTAATAAAGTCTTTCACATCAAGGCCTAAGTGCCGAGTCAGGAATTCCAACAATGACAAACATATATTCGTATAAACCTCCCTGGAGGGGTATGAAAAGGGAAACTGTCTTATGACAAATATCCTCCATGGATTGCAATGCTGCATGCAGATGATCCAGAACACTGACAACGTTTTCCATGGAGAATGACCCCAGTGTAGAACTGCTTCAAGTCTCTGGCCAAAGTTGTTTAACTGTGAGCAGTTTGAAGGGAAATTTAGGCTGCTCAAATGCATTTCAAAATACTTCTCTGGGTCTAGCATGTCCTTCAAGTCCTGTCTCATCCTGTATCCTTGGAGTGAAACAATGGGTTTCTAACTGGGACATTTCTTACAGAATCACAGTCCTGTAAGACTGCTGTAAATCTGCCCTAAGACATATTGATGAAAAATGCAGTAAGATATGGCAGTCTGCTTACAGTCTACTTAGAGAGCAGAAAAATCAGGAAACCACATGGCATGCAGAGGAAACAGGAGCTCCCCGCCCCTCCCAAAATGCCTTAATCAGGTGGATGCAAAAACCACTATGTTATGAGTAAGAACTTGAATGAACAGAAACAGCTCTTCAAAATGACTGTTGTGAAAAAGGGGGAGGTGATGGAAGGAGGAAGTGTAGTGCCTCTAGTGAAAGCCAGCCTGTAGTTCATAGCAGCCCTGAGGTATAATTACTGATATGGCATGCTGGTCAGATTGTGCTCCATGCAAAGGATCTCAGGTAGCAGCAGGGCATTCTGGGAAGAAGAAGCAATGGCTGCTCTCTCTCTCTGAAAAGATAAAAAGTAGCCTTCCTATCTGGCCAGTTCTAGTAAAATCCTCACAAACGTATTAGGCTATTGTTTGGATTTTTGATAAGAGACAACATGCGATAAAGCAGTTTGATAGTTGGAAACCTGACATTTGGAGTACGTTAATCATTTACTTGACTACTGGACCGCTGCATTACAGAGTTACCTTTCTGCAATCTATTTTTGCTGTTTGTTTATTGACTCACTCATTTCACATGACAGAGAAGATACTGGGCCAACTTTTCCCAGGCATGGCCATTCCCCTACAAGTGCATTCAGACAGAATACTGGAGCATTTTTTCATAAGAGCCTTTGTAATCGATCTGAGATGACTGGAGTCAGATTTGGAGTCTAGAGAAGAGTGGGCTGGTCAGCCTTTCTTCTGACTATAGGTCTGCTGCATCTCCAATAGCTGCACAAGGGGCAGACCTTCAGTGGGAGGCACAGTGACAGGGAGAGGCTGAACCCTCCATATTCCTTCCACCTCAGTCAGCCATTCAAGTACATAATAAATGAACGTTTTACAGGAATCTAGGTATGGCTAACTTGTGGGATCAAAAACATAGCTTGAATTGGCACTAAACTAAGAACTGCCACAGCAATAATAGACCAAGGCATTTTACAGCCCAGTTCTATTAATGTTTACTTGAAAGTAAATTCCACTGCATTCAATGGGTTTCTTTTCCAGCAAGCACACATAGGATTGCAATTTAGCAAAAGTCACAGATTCATAGATATTTGATGAAGCACATCAATCACTTAGGTTATATGCATAATTATTTGAGGATTTCAGGCCAAAGAGCTCTCATTTAGGAATATGATGTTCCCATTCAAAATATAATGAGCCTGATGTTAAATGATCCTTTTGAAAGAATAAAGAGCTGAATGTTTTACGAGCCTCCGAAGGAAGTGGTGTGGGAAGGCCAACTAATGGCATATTCAGCCCAGTTCAGCAGAAGTGGTTTATCCTAGTAGAACATGTAGCATGTGCTACGGGCCCCATAGCTCCAAGCTCCCCATGGTGCTGTACAGTAAGGGGGCCTTCACACTGTGCAGACCACAAGAATGAAAGGAGTATTGGATGCTCTGTTAGTATTTGGAGGCATGTTAAATTGCTAATAGTAGAAGCAGGGAATTCTCTATTTGAAATAAAACATGCTAATAAGAAAAAAGGGATCTGTGTAAAGTAGATTAGAAAATTAAACAGCAGCAGATGAAAGCATGGTATCATCTATATAAGGGTTTGGCTCTGGTGCCTATAGGTTAACATAATGAAGATGTACAACTATGTAACTTCTGTATGGAAATTTCTAAAATAAAAGCCTTTAAAACATTTTTTTAGGACAAACAGAATAATACAAAGTGGTATGAAAGTTTTAGAAATCTCCAAAAATAATCCTGAGAGGAGGGATATGCCTCAGTCACGGATCTTCTTGTAAATAGGGTTGCTAATAGGCTTGTGAAAATTTCTGGAGATGGGTGCATGTGTATTTGTGTGGCTGTGGAGGTTGGAGAGGGGAGGCACCGTAGCAGATATGTGATTCCAGGGAGTCTATCTTCTAAAGGTACCATTTGCTCTAGGGGAACCTATCTCTGCAGTCTGGAGACTGGTAACTATTTGTAAACATCCTGCGTAAAATGCCCGGCAGGGTGGACTGGAAAACATAAAGTGATGATATGTTATCTCCTATCAGATTGCAGTTGGGGCCTTTTTTTTGGGGGGGGGAAGGGATCGAATGGGATTGAAACACAGCTATCTGCCCAATTTTGTCCTATAAGGCAGCGGTCCCCAACCCCTGGTCAGGCGACCGGTACCAGTCCGTAAATCAGTCGGTACCAGGCCGTGGCTCCTCCTTGTCCTCCTTCCTGGCTGCTGCCTCGGGGCCTGCCCTGCTACTCTGCCACCAGCTCACCTTTGGTGCTCTCCAGCAGCCGCCATGGCTGGGGCTCCCCCTTGGCATGGCACTGCGCAGCTGCTGCCGCCCCCCAGCAGGCGGCGGGAAGTCAGGGGCACTGGCGGGAAAGCAAGTGGAGCAGGGGCTCAGGCGACGGCAGCAACATCCCTCAGCAAAAGACTACCCCCCCCCCCGGGCCTCAGTAAAATTGTCACCGGTGATAAAAAGGTTGGGGACCACTGCTATAAGGTACCATCTTCACAATCAACCTTATTAATGATGGCTCTGATAATAGTCTCCCAACATCTGTCAGAATTCCTAGGTTGTAGTCCTAGGCACACCATTTCCTTGTGTCCAGTGGGGACTTATTTTACTTTAGTTCTGTTATTTATAGTCCTCCTTTCTCACTTGCATTCAAGGCATATTACACAGAGTGAGTCAATACAATTGACAGGATGAGACATTCAGTAAACATTCAATATAGAGTTAGGGCTGTAGAACCAACCAGAAGTCTAAAAACAGAACTGAATCTAAGCATAAATATTAATATGACACATTACATGATATAGCAGGGTCCTAGTTTCATCAAACAGTCCATAACAATCTGTCCAAGAAACTGCATTATGTAGTGCAGAGCAATTCTATTGAAACTGCTATATGACAACAATGCACAAAAGGGAAGACTAGGGAAGCAAAAAGGGCCCTTGAAAACACCCTTATCTGCTCAACTGATGGAAGGTTGCAGAGCTGGTTGGAGACAGGAGGCCCACACTAGTCACTCTGCAATATGCCTGTTTCCACACCTCATATGTTGTTCCCCTGGAAGCACTTCCGCAGGATCCCTGGCAGCCAAGTCCCTTGAGGCTGGTGGGGCAAAGATGAGTTGAGGTAAGCTGCTGTCTGCTTTCTTTGACTCATCTTGTCTGGTCACACCCCTGTAGTGTTTTCAACCTCAAGGTGGGGCCTGGGGTTCTCCCCAAGTTACAGCTGATCTTCAAACAACAGGATCAGTTCCTCAGCTCTGGCATCACTTCTCACCCGAGTGCCTTGTTGGAACAAGCAAGCCTACCAACAGAACAAACATAATGAATGAAGACCACGGAAGAGTTAGATAAGTCTCTCTCCCCTCTTTCTATACCAAGTTTGTTTCTCTTCATAATAAAACCATTTTATTGTTTTAAGCATCTTGGTGCTCTGCTCTCTTTACATGTTTAAACTCTCTGCCAACACCCCCTCATCTCCCCAAGCTCTACCGTCTCTAAGTCTCTCGGAAACTCCTAATGTAGCTCTATCTCCTAATGAGCAATTGGCCAAATACACCCCTGAATTCGCCAGCCAGGTGCATGAAGGTTGAGACACAATGGCTACAGCAGAGCCATCTGAAGTTCAACCACAAGAAACTGGAGGTCCTGTGGCTGGAGAAGAAAGGTCCAACGAGGAAGCACACCTTCCTTGCCTTGACAGAGTGCAGCCAATACCTCACGCACTATCAAGAATTTGGGAGTAATCTTTGACGCTGCCCTTACAATGGGGGCTCAGATCACAAAGGTAGCATGCTAAGGCTTTGCAAGGAAAAGCGACTAGCACTCTACCTGATCACAGAAAACCTAGCCACGGTCATCCATGAGATGACGGTCACTTCCAGGTTACATTGGCTGGTACGAGGCCAGATTTGGTGGAAGGAAGACGCGACTCAGCATTGGCTTAAAAATGGCCACAGCTTTTAATCAAACAACCTCCCACGGAGGGTTGGCGCTACACCAGGTGAATGAGCCTTACCTAGGCAGTCCGCTGACTGCCCCACCCACACAACCCGATAAGAAGTCCATCAATGTTCCCCGCCGGGAATACGGACTTCCAATCAGGTTTCTAATCATGGGAGATAACTCATATGGAGGGCCAAAGGGCGCAAACCTCCTTGACTACCTCCAGAGTCATCTGGTCAATTAATGAGCCACTCTCGCCGCCCCGCCGGGTCAGCTGGTCACTCATTAGAACCACCTCGTTAAGGAGGTCCCAACCCCTGAGGGGAGTCCGATCGCATACCGGCTCCCCCAATAGGCTCATTCTCCTGTGTTCCAAACGCCAAACTCCCAGGTAGCATGCTAAGGCTTTGCAAGGAAAAGCGACTAGCACTCTACCTGATCCCAGAAAACCTAGCCACGGTCATCCATGAGATGACGGTCACTTCCAGGTTACATTACTGTAACTTGCTCTACATCAGTCTACCCTCAACATTGACCTGGAAATTGCAGCTGGTACAAGTTGTGCAGGTCCTTACCAAGACACCATGAAGGGCTCATATGCAACCTACCCTCCAAGAGCTGCATTGGTTCCCGGCTGAATTCTGATAAAATTTAAGGTGATGGTTTTAAACTTCAAGGCCATAAACCATCTGGGCCTTGTGTATCTAAGTGACTGCCTCTCCCAGTATGCTCCCAGAAGAACTTTAAGATCTTTTAACACCAACACGTTGGTGGTCCCCAGACCAAAGGAGATGTTCCTGGTCTCAATCAGGGCCAGGGTTTTTGGACATGGAACCAGCCTGGTGGAATGAGCTGCCAGTTGAGACCTGAGTCCTGACAGAACTACCTAAGTTCCACAGGCCTGTAAAATGGCACTCTTCCACCAGGCCTTCAGTTGAGGCCAGAATCATAGAGTTGGAAGGGGCCAAACAGGCCATCTAGTCCAACCCCCTGCTCAACGCAGAACAAGCTCACACCAAATGAAATCTCCGTACATCTCCTCTTTCCACCAAGCAGGAACCTGATTTGAAGAACATGCTGCCTGTGGGTCAGACAAGGAGGTGGATCGACAAAATTGAGCTGATGAAATGGAGCTTCATAAGTTTTAATGTTTTTTATTAAAACTGTGGTTTTATAGATGATGTATGTGTAATACATATTATAAACCACCTCGAGCCGGTGTACAGGGAGGAGCAGTATATTAAAAAGAATAATAACTATTATTTCATATTTTTTAATTCAATAAACACAAAACCAGGAGAGAATACAGAGAGGCATTTGTTTTCCAGCAGCTCTACCCTCTCTTCTGATAAGTGTCAGTCTTGTGGTTTTAGGGGTTTCTGTAAAAGCTGCAAGTCTCACTAACCAAAACAAGAGAACTGTCATCTTTCCAACAGTTACATACCGTAGTACTTGAGAATGTGCAAACATTTCAGAACAACTGTTGCACAGTTTCAAACTGAATAAGCAAACAATCCTTCAATGGTGCAAAATTTGAGTTCAGTGGCACTATTATGACCAACAAAATTTAATTCTGGGTATAAGGTTTCATACATATGCACAAAGCTTATACCCAGAATTAAAATTTGTCGGTCTTAAAGGTGCCACTGGACTCAAACTTTGTTCTATAGCTTCTCAATGGTGGTTATTCTAAAAATATTATGAAGTTTAAAACAAGATTCATGATTTCTGAGTAATTAATGTCATAATTTTTTTAACATGTATTATAAGCAACCAAAATTGATAGAACTGCTTTATAATCAAGAGTTGGGGGAGCACATGAAAGACACACAAGCATATTTTTATGAAGATGCGAAACATGATGTTCACTTTATAATAATGGTATATTAGATTGTTGTCAAGCTCTGTGCTGTATAAACTTATCTTGCTTTAAATTGCAATACCATGTATAGATTAGTGAAAAAGCAAAAATTTCAGAGGGATAGATCAATTACTTAGTTTCAGTAAAGATGTGAGACTCTAATGCCATCTTAAACAATACAATCCTTAAACTAGCGATCCCCAACCTGTGGGCCGTGGATCACATGTGGTCCGTCAACTAATTGGAGGTGGGCCGTGAAGGACGCCTCCCCCCCCCCCGGCCCTTTACTTCATCCCCCTTTACAACACACTTCGGGTGTCATTGTCTCCCATCACTCCCAGATGGGACTATCTCGTTGCAGAGAAACAAGCTCAAGGTTCCCATTGATTTGTCATTGTCATGAGTTAAAATTTCCATGTTGTGGCGTGTCTATCTTATTTTGAAGGGATGTTTAAACATTACCATAGCGATCAGAGAGCGTTAGGGCAGTGGTTGAGAGGAGTAAACTACCCCCCCCCCCAGGCCTCAGTAAAATTGTCAAGTGTTGAGTGGTCCCCGGTGATAAAAAGATTGGGGACCACTGCCTTAAACAGTTCCCAACCTTTTCATTATGGTGACCAACAAGTCCAAATTTACTTGGTTTGGTGACTTTTTGAAGTTGAGGGGGAGCAAACTATGACTTTGGCACTCACCCAGTTCAGCATTCCATTTTCTACAGTAGCTAGCCAGATGGTTTTGAGAAACCAACAAAGGTTACACAAAAGTGCAGCTGCCCAACCAAGCCAGTGGCATCCTTAACACTATTTCACTCTCTTATATATTTGGGAAACAGCCTCCTGGGAGGAGACTGTCCAAGGCCCTGTCTGTCCAGGTCCACCCTGATTGGCCCTCCCTCTCCAGCTCCCACCCTCCCTCCCAGGCAGCGACAGGGCTTTGCGGCCCACAGGTACGCTCCTGCCAGGGGGGAGTTTGGAGCCTCCCTGCAGGCCGCAAAGCCCTGTTGCCACCGGCATGGGGGGCTTTCCACTCCCTTTAGCCCGCTTTGTGGGCCAAAGGGAGCCGCAGCCACCCTTTCACCCCTTCCTGCCTGCCACCTCTTTCGCAGCCCATTTTAAAAATGGGCTTTGATACTAGTTCTGACATAAACCGAGCAGCTTTTGCATATGGAGGTTACATTCCAGTCTTTGACACCCTCCGTTTCTTCTCCATCACTCCCCCAAATCCCCACTAACATTCTAAGGATTTCATTCTCGTATCCATCAGAAAACACTTTACTTCAACCTTTCTCAACCTTTTTACCATTGAGAAACCTCTGAAACATTCTTCAGGCTTCAAGAAACCCAGGAAGTGATGTCATCAGGACACACCTCCCTGCCATGTCCTAGAAGCCATATCACCAGAAGTGACATCAACCAGACACTCCCACCAGATGAGATATCATGCTCCATTGCCCCCAACACCAGAAACAGCCCAGAAGCCTACTCCACTGGACCAGGAAGAGGGCTGGAGCAAGCACCCGCCAATCCATCACTCCCGCCACCCCCACCCAGAGTTAAAATGAGAGTAAGTTAAAATGAGAGTACTTCCTTTCTGGACTCCAGTTGCTACCACGTGCGACAAGCCTTGGCCAGCAAGGATTTTTATGACTGAGGCCCCTCCCTTTTCCACCCCCCTCCAGGACCATCATTGGTCCTTTTGGGAGGGGGGGTCAACATAACCATATCACCTGATTTTTTTTAAATTTAAAATTAATTAACTCCCACCCAATCAGCAAAACCCTCTCAGGACTGTCAAGACACCCATGGGCTCATGAAATCTCTGTTGAGAAAGTCTGTTTTACTTGATCAACATGTACATGCCTTGAAGAAAAAAATATATGGAAGGTACTCTTTTTACAGTGAGATCTTGGTTTCCAAAATATGAGAGACAGCAATGGAAAAGGCAGGCAAGCCACTTTCCAAGACTTTGCAACTCACTTTTGTGTCTCAAGCCACAGGTTTAAGCCACTACTTTAAGGGGCCACAGGGTCCCTATTCCCTTTTGAATGAAGAAGAATGCTTTCTATGGGCCATTCAAGCACCCAGACCTGGTGGCTTGTGCTGTGCACCATTTTTTTGCAGAAAGATATGTGCAATTTAGGTTGTATAGAATTGTAATGGCCAAGAATGATGTGTGATTATGGCAGCACCTTTTTCATTCACTGCAAACACAAGGATGGTATATAATGTAATAAATAAAATCTTTAACACTTAGCTGCTCTTAATATTTGACCAGAGGTCTCCTGGGCAGAGCCAGTCGGCCTCTGTTTCCAGTCCACAGGCCTTAGAGAGGCCACAGCAGACCTTTTTGGGGGTGGGGAAGTGCTGGTGGGAGGGAGGAAAGGGTAAGCCAGCGCCAGTTATAGTTACAGATGCAACGGGCTTTATATCTAGCCTAGTAAATAAATGTTATTTCACTGACATTTTCCCATCTCATTGTCCATAGGATGACGGAGGCTGCTCATACGTGGAAGAAAAAGTCCTGCATGAACCTGCGCCGAACTGTGATTTAAGTGCAAAGCCCAGACCACCCCTGCCACAGAAATCTTTCTGGGGACATTTTCACTGGTACAGATAGTCTACAAAAACAAAGACCCCATACTAAAACTATTACTGGAATGCATAAAGTTGCAAATGGAAAAATCGTATGATTAAACCTTCCTTAAATTACCCCTCCACTCCTGTACACAGAAAATTGGATATCAAGGATAAAAGTTTTAGACTTGCTTGCTCCATTATTTCTTTCCTCTCTTTTTGGGGGGCACTTTTCTCACATGCTGTTTGAAGTCACACTGCTCAAACAACTGGTCATGGCCCCTTCCACTGGTTTAATCCTGGCTATTTGTTTACCACAGCAGGGCTGCATACTTCACTAGCAGCAGTTGTGAGTTTATTTAAGGCTGGAAATGGAATCATTTTGGCTAAAAGATGGTTAGAATGCTTCTACTTCACTTTTTCTAAGCCAAGTCAGAAACTTCCATTTGTAAGGTGGCTTCCTCCATATACCCTTGGCCCAGTACAAGACAATGCATAATTACTATTGTTTTATGCCCCAGAAATGGGAATTAGTACTGGACTGCTGGTGACAAAGGCTCCACTAACACAAGAGGAAGGAAAAGCAGTTCTGACCACTCCCTCCTCCTCACTGCAGCCCTCCATTTTCTGATGCGTTCAGCCCACGTGATTTAGCCAACATTCCGCTTCATTTTTGGGAGTTCACGGCCAGCTGCTGTGGGGAATGGTGGCTCTAACTCATTGCTTTAATTCTTCCACAAACTAAAAATACAAACATTAGAGAGTAGAATAATGTTGTTGCTGAAGTTAGTGTTGCCAATTTGCTAGGATATACCTAGAACTTGGGGTTGCAGGTCTGGAGATTTATCTGCATTAAGAGTCATTTGCAGACTAGACAGATCAGTTGCTCTGAAGAAAATGGCTGATTTACAGGGTGCACTCCATGGTTTTATATCCCAATGAAGTCTGTCCCTTCCCCAAACTATATTTGGCCCAGGCTCCATCCTCCAATCTCCAGGAATTTCCCATCCCAGAGTTGGCAACCTCACATCATGGCAAAATGTCAAGCCAAATTTATATTCACGTGGGTAGATGGCCATGAGCAGCCCGAGTCCCCATTATGTGCACGCAAGATGTAATACAAACATGTATCTTTTTTCATAAGCGCAAGATTAAATTTGTGGGCCTACATTATTTTCCAGCTAAATACACTGTGCACAACACGGTCTTTCGTTCTGGCCACTTAAAGTCATCACAAAGCTGGGCCAAAGCAGCCAACAATTTAAAGGGAATCCCTGTCTCCATTCCAATGAATAAACCAAGGGGCATTTCTATAGGTATGCACAGGTTTGCAAATGTCAATGATTTACAGATAGTTGGGAAAGCAGCAGTGTGGCTGGAAGAAAGATCATGATGGTTTTTTACAATGTTCCTTATTCTTCCTCCTTAACTTTGGTTAGCCTGTTTGCCCAGACCCTGTAAAAATATAACAAGAGATTCTAGTCCCCTTTCCAAGTCTTCTCTCAGAAAAAGCCTGCCTGCCTGCTTGCCAAACCGCCCCCACCCCCGGCCTTCCGCTCGGGCTGTCCTGATCCCCCGCCACCCGCCTGGGATGGGCTACTTGAATTCCGGGGCCAGAAGCGAGACCCTGGCCGTGCTCAGCTGCCCCCTGTGACGCGCGCCCCTCTCCCGGGGCCCGGCCACCGGGCGCAGCCACGCCAGGAGGGAGTCGCCCGGGGGAGGGCGGGCCAAGGCCCGGCCTCCTTCCACTAGACCTATTGTCTGCCGGCCCTCGGAGGAAGCATGGCGGGGGAGAGCGCGAGCGGCCAGGACGCGCGAGGGAGGGCGCGGCTGGAAAGGAGCCCATGGGCCCCGCCCTGCCGCCAGCAAACAGCAGCACCGTCGCGCCTGGGACGAGGCGCAGCCATCCCGTAGCGCAGCGCAGCAGCCTACCGAGGCGGCCCCGAAACCTGTTGCGCCTGCAACCCCTCAGCGCCCTTCCTGCCCGTGGCGGGGGACGCCGTTTCCCAAGCCTGCCCTGGTTTGCCCGCAGCCAAGACTTCCCAGAGAGCGAGCCTGGGCAGAGCTGCTCAAAAGGTCTGTCCAGCGGGGCTCGCTCCCGAGCCAAACGATCGCCCTGCAGACGGGCCCTCATTTCACGGAAAACCCAGACTAGGAACACAGCCCATCTCCCCGCCCCTACCCACTCGGTGAGGGAATCACGCTCCTCCTCTCCGTTGGACTCTGATTCCCCCCGCGTGGGTCGCCGCCCCCAGCCCCACTTCTCGTTTTGCAGGGTAGCGGCTTCCATTCAGGCCGCCTCGCATTGCTCAGTGATGTTCGCGAATTGCAAACCCGCGCGGGGTGTCTGTGTGTGTGTGGGAGAAATATGGGCCCTTAGAAATAAACAGCTCGGGAGTCCACTAGGTCCTTCTTCATCAGGGGCCCGAGAGGTTTCCACAGCCAACGTGGCTCCCAAGCCAGTGGAAGGCAGGCAGTCCAACTGGGGGCCTATCGGCGCGAAGCTTTTGCCCCCAGACCCCAGGGTGTAGACCCCAGCCGCCGCTTGGCGCCTGCCCGCTGGCTTCCCGCGCCCTTGAGGGCCACAAGTGTGAGCTTTCCCCAGCCTGGCAAGAAAGAGATGCTGGTTGAAAACTGGGCTCACTGGAATCGGCCTTTTTAGTCAAGGCATTTCGAGCCCGGGGGTGGGGGTGAGGAGGAAAGTCATTAGATCCGAATTTTTATTGCAGGCTTTTGCTCCCACCCCCACGGTAAAAAGAGGAAGCCGAGAACTCGAAGGGCGGCGAAACAGTTAAGCCGATTCGGGATGACATCACTGCGATTTGCATAAGAGCGGGGCTATAACTGGTCATGCAGGGAGAGAGTCCTTTTATACTCCCGTCCGGAGCAGCTGCTGTGAAGATCGGGCTTGTGTCTGTGCGTGCAAAGCGTCACTGGTGAGGAGACAATTTCTATACCTCTGTGGGATGTGGGATTTTTTTGAAAGAAGAAAGATACATTTCCTTGTTGTTAGGATGGTTGTTCCCCCCCCCCCGCCCCATGTATTTGGATTTCAGGGGACTGGGCGATTGAACTCGTGTGTGTGTGTGCGCGCGTGTGTCCCGCTCCCCCAATTTGTATGAAGGGTCTCTTGCTAGAGCTTCCCGGGGGTTTCCCAAGGGCAGTTTAATTGCCTCGAGCAGCTTCAGGTTTTGTGGCGCCGTGCATCCCTTAGGACGTGGATGCAACGTGGCTGCAATTAAAGTGCAGCGGATTTCTCGCCGAAGGAGCAGCCTGCCTTGCTGCCTTCCGGGGGGGAGGCGAATACCACCCCTCCAGCCCAAATGTCTGTAAGGGACTTGGTCTTCCGCTTGGAATCTAGATAACCCCCCCTGCCCCTGCCCCCTAATATTTGTAGGCTGGAAATCTCAGGCGTGTGCCGGGAAGCCGACTCGGGAGATGTGCCGGGGGGGGGGGTCATGGTAAAATCGCCCGCCCTGCGTGTTCTGCCGCAACAAAAGAAGAGCCCTTTGTTTCCAGCGGCCGCGGTGGATCTGGGGGCTTCGCGGAGGCGAAAGTGAGGCAGCCAAGGAGGGAGGAGGAGGAGGAAGGGCGGTGGTTGCAGCTCTTTGTGAGGAGGGGAGAATTCCGGACTCCTTCCCAATGTGCGACGCTGCAATGGAGAATGGGATCAGCATAGCCGCCTTGGCACCATTCCTATCACATAACACCCCCCCCTTTTTTTTCCTATTTTCTTAATTTTTAAAATCGTGATTCATCCCGAGGACAACTTTCTTTTTTGTATTGGTCCTCACATGGGGACACTGACCCTAATCGGAAAAATGCCTCCACTTTCAAGTGTTCGGATTTTGCACACAACCTCCCCTCCCATTTTTGTTTTATTTTCTTCCCCAAAGGACTAGATTATTTAATCCCCCCTCCCCGTTTCTACGTTCAGAAACATGGTTGTGCAGCAACACCTTTTGCTTATATATAATATAATATATATATATATATATATAATATAATTTTGAATGTGCACATTCCAATATGTATAAATATATATTAGGGGAGGGGGGGAAACTATTGGGTTGCAGTTTGACTGCCAGAAGTAGCTGCCTGGGGAAGCTGGAATGAATT
Organism: Paroedura picta; assembly: GCF_049243985.1. NCBI lineage: Eukaryota > Metazoa > Chordata > Lepidosauria > Squamata > Gekkonidae > Paroedura > Paroedura picta. The sequence goes on along the minus strand of NC_135374.1, from coordinate 78,123,018 downwards.
CCAATGAGCCTGGCTTGTCTGATGAGCTACATTCTCCCCCCACCCCTCCCTTTTTCTGTGCAGATTAATCAGCAAATATGTCTGACAAACCAGATATGGCTGAAATCGAGAAATTTGATAAGTCTAAGTTGAAGAAGACAGAAACGCAAGAGAAGAACCCACTGCCTTCAAAAGAAAGTAAGCCTGTTTGAGAAAAGGAAAAGAGGGCGTGGGCCACAGGAGACAAAGAGAAGGCAAATCTGATGGCCATATGCCTTGAGATCTCATCCTTCTCAGCTGGAGTTAAAGAATGTATATATATGTCTTCCAGTACAGTGTAATGCATGTATTTCTCTATGAATGTGCAATATATTACTATTAATATAAAGAGTTGGCACCTTTTTTAAAAAGACCCAGTTTTATTTAAAATAGATATAGATATCCTAAAACTCTTCTTTCAAATGCTTAATATTTGTTTTTTTTCCCTGTCTTTCCCTCTCCCCCTTTTTTTTTATTTATGTATTTTTGTAGCAATTGAACAGGAGAAGCAAGCGGGTGAATCGTAATGAAACCAACCCTTCCAAATTATGCACTGTACATTCCACAAGCATTGCCTTCTTATTTTACTTCTTTTAGCTGTTTTAACTTGTTAAGATGCAAAGAGGTTGGATAAAGTTTAAATGACTGTACTGCCCCTTTCACATCCAAAAACAAAAAGAATAGAGAGAGAACTACTGATGCTGCACGAAGGCGCTGCCCTTTCCATCTGCCTGTCCAGCTTTGGTCCTGGTGGCACGAAAGAGCTTGCATGTTTCCTGAAAGAAGATCCTGGGTGGGACTACAGTAATCTAGTAACACACACGAATACACGCAAAGCTGTACCATGGTCCTGCGAGCTGTAAAATGCAGTTAACCGAGTGCCATTTTTTTTTTGTTCAAATGATTTTAATTATTGGAATGCACAATTTTTTTAATATGCAAATAAAATGTTTTAAAACCTGGATATTATATTGCTATGGTATTTTTTTTGGAAGAATATTTTGGAAGAAGGAGCGTAAGTGCCTATCCAAAACATGGAACTGTAGGAATCAATAGAAGCTAGCGCAAAGCAAACATTTTTCTCTGCCTATGTTTGCCATATTTGGGCTTTGAAATGGAAGACCGTATTAATTCTAAGAGGTCTGTTCAGGAAATTACTCCCAGTACATTGTGTACTTAACAGCTTTTTCTTTTTGCTTGTTTTTTGGATCCTTGTAAGCAACTGGACTATCCACTGTAATTTTATGGAAAGGAAGTATATTTCTCCATAGGAGTATACCCCCTTTAATATATAATTTAATTTTTTTCTACATAAGACAGAGTATAGTTTTTAACTCTTGATAACTACGTGGATAGAGAGGCTGCTCACCATGGTAGTGCATGGCAGCTGCTTTCATCTCAAAAACTATTTGTCTGGAATTGTTCTCAAGAAGACTGGTCACCTTGCCCTGCCTGCTTCTCTAAATGACAAGTTGTTACTATGAAATGTAGCATTTTGGTAATCCTTTGGGACAGTGGCTTCCAAATTTACAATACACAGGAAACCCTTCCCAACTTCTGGGGAGCCTCTGAAATTTTAGGTGGATTCTGGGCAAGTTCTGAGGCACGAAAGATTTCACACATGGATTGGGTCTTACTGTCATCTGTAGAAGGCAGCCCTGACTGCATTGTAGAGAAGACTGATTGATACACAAACTCTTAGGATACCACATCCACTTACTGATGAAGTATCACAGGCAGAAACTGGTCCCCTCCCCCACCCCAGTTCTCTGGTAAACCATTTGAGAGCTTCTTGGAGCTAAGGTTTTGGTTTTTAAATCCTCCATTGATCCAGCTTATTTCATCTGGTTTGGGGCTCCAGTTTGGTGTAGTGGTTAGGAGTGCGGACTTCTAATCTGGCGAGCCGGGTTCGATTCTGCGCTCCCCCACATGCATCCAGCTGGGTGACCTTGGGCTCGCCACGGCACTGATAAAATTGTTCTGACCGAGCAGTGATATCAGGGCTCTCTCAGCCTCACCCACCCCACAGGGTGTCTGTTGTGGGGAGAGGAATGGGAAGGCGACTGTAAGCCGCTTTGAGCCTCCTTCGGGTAGGGAAAAGCGGCATATAAGAACCAACTCTTTTTAAAAGTGATTGGTTAACACTGATTGATCAGATTGGCATTTGCTGATTTTTCTGAGGTGTTCTGTATGAGGGGGGCTATCAGCCCCATATATAAGGACCTGTTAGCTATTTGGGACTGAGCAGATTCTTTTGCCTGTTTCCTAATATACACCCTTTGTTTCATAACTAAAATATATTAAAGCTTTAACAATGGAGATTGTATGCAAATAAAATTAGTTGTGACTGCAGTTTGTATCTTTAGGATTTCTAATTTAAAGTGTTTCCAGGTTACTTGCTACAGTGGGTTTACCTGGAAACAATATACTCCTCAACAACAAAGATTTTCCTTATTTGCAATTCAAGAGGGATGTGTGTGTAATAGTATGTATGTATAGGATTTAGCTAAATCAGAAACTGATAGTAATGGTCTCATTGTATTATCTAAAAGTTTTAATATTAGAACCACTTTAATTTTGGCTGATTCTTGTGGTTTACTTTGGTTATTCCTCCTGAATGTTCCATTTTCCTCTTCAGAGGTGTTGGAGTTTGAGGAAATACAGAAGATTAAGTCAGTTAAGGACAGTCAAGGAATAAAGCTTCACTCCATCTTCCAAGGGATGAAAGGTGGAAGTGAGTTATGAGTCGTTCATGGCTGCTTGTAAATATTCTGAATTCCTAAACCGGTAGGCTATTTCCTGCCCAAAGTCATGTAGAATTAGGTGCATCTAATCCCATTGCCATTGATTATCTGACTGCATTAGATTGGTGTGGCAGCATCTCAGGACTAATTCTCTTGGAAATCTATGAAGACAGACGAGATTAAACCTGCCAACCATATTTCAAAGAGCCATGAAGCTAATGCTCTGAATGGGGGGGGGGCTGTCTTTAAGTGTGTTTTTTCTGAAAAACTGGTCCCTCTGCTGCATGCCAAACCAACAATGATATTAGCATGAAATGCAGTGTAGTGATAGAATGGGAAGAGATGAGGTCAAAATATTCATATTTTTGAGTTCCAAGATCCAGGCCACTCAATACAGAATTCAACTTTTAAATTCATTGAAAAGAATCTGGTAACAATATATACTTATTTATAATGCAGTAGATTAACACTTTAAAAAATGTACTATGAGAAAATGGTTTGCATCCTTACGTGTGGTGGAAATAGCACAGGAAATCATTGCGCTGAAACACTGAAAAAGCAAAACTCCTCCCTGCTAGTGATCTTAATCAGAGCACAGGATGTAGGGCTTGATGACTAAAATCCAAAGTCTGGTAACCGATACTGGCTATGCATGAGCTAAGGCCAAGAGGAGTGTCTGGGACTGCAGCGGTGTGTCATTGCACAGAAACCTGTGGCCTCCAGGCCTGAACAACTGCAGCTATGAGCAAGAGTCTTACTTGATGCACAAAACAATTGCAAGGATGGTTGTAACCCTCTTTTCTCTTGACTTCGTTCCATATCCTGTTTTTAAGTTATTAAGAGTGACTTAGGTGGCCACTGTCAAGCTTTCGTTGTATGCGTGCAGACAAACATGTCCCCAGATAGGAAGTGTTCTGAGCATATTTATCGTAAGGCTGCAAGCAGATAGCTACCAGCCATTATTCTTGCTGACTGTGTAGATCCTGCATGAAGACAGAAGAACAAAGGACAGCATATGTCTTTTCTTACAGCACCGGGGTCTGTATGCACATTACTCCTCTTCCATGTGATCCGTGTCCCTTTGGTGCATAAAAGACTGACTAGAGATCATCTTATAGACTTCCAGGTCAATAAGGCAATCCTATATAGTTACTGTAAAACCACTGATTTCAGTGGGTTTAGGATGAACTCATCCTAATCTGGCACTGTAGTTTACTGCTTGTGAGATGTCACATATTGCTAACCTTTGTTAACCTTTATAATTGGACACATTTTTTAAAATGTGCCTTGTGCACAGGATGGAGTCATGCTCTGTCTAAAGATCAACTATAAATAAAATCTTGTCCACTACTAAACCCAAATAAATGACTCTCCACTCTTCCACATTCGCAAGGCCGGTTCTTGTTTGGCATGCAAATATCCTTGAACATATGGGATCTGTGTTGACTTTGGAAAAAGGTTTACTTTTGTTTCCGTCCCAAATCAGATACTCATGGAGTTGGCTAAATAACACCAAAATGAATTGTAAACATTTCTCTTGCTAAAAGCAGCATGGTATTGGTGCTCTGCGTGGGAACAGGTCAGGTTATAAATGGTTCTTGAGGAAGCAGCCACAGTTGCCGAAGCATAAGCGTTGATAAAATATACCGAAAGTGAATGAGGCTCTGTTCTTCCCATGAAAATGGAACATTTATACACTCTAGGACAGGGGTGGCCAAATGGTGGCTCTTCAGTTGTCCATGGACTACAATTGCTAGGAGCTCATGGTGACTGTAGTCCATGGACATCTGGAGAGCCACACTTTGGCCACCCCTGAACTAGTGAATGGGCCCTAGGACATGGAAAGCAGTTTTGTGATTCCAAACCACTCTTACGTCATGCAGCAATAGTGGTTAAAGACTTGTACAATGGTGAAGTTCTCCTAATCTAGCAATGCATATGTATTTTTGTGAGTTGATTCTTACAGTCCATTCACATGCCCATGTTGGGAATTATTCACATAGCCCACTGGAATGTGATAGTCACTGAAAATCCACGGGCAATGTGTGTTCATATGTTTTTATTGAACTGTTCTTATTGAATTATGGCTTACTGGATTATATTGTTTTTCAATTATTGTATAAATACTTTATTTTAAAGGTTTTTATGTTTTAGTGTTTGATCTGCACTGCCTTGGAGATCCTGTTTGGATGGAAAGGCAGCATAGAAATATATTTTAAATAAATCATTTCTGCCTGCATAATGTATCGGGTCCTTACTCATAACTGGCCATGCAGGGATATCTGCACTGCCATTGCAGGGTCATGTTATCCACCAGCCCCAACTCAGACATTACCCACAACAGTGTTACTGTGTTTGGGTGGTCTCTGTAAATTTAAATGAATGTGGGCCTATGGCTGGCAGGAGAAACCTTTTATATTTGGAGCCTTTTATAACCTTTGAAACCTTTTGTTTTTGTAGCAACAATCAATAATGCAAACTTGGAACCAAATTAGGATAGTGTAGTTTATACCTGGGGCCACGGATTATTTATTTTCTTTGCTTGTTTATTTATTTTAATTAATTATATTTATAAGCTGACACTCCCGTCCTACTGTCTTATGGCGGCTAACAAAAAAATTGCACTCTGCAACCTCCCCCAGAGCCCACCCTCACCCCTCCAGTCTGCCAGCCCATCAATCAAATCCCAAATGAGATCCTGAGTCCCCAGGGATGATGTTACAAGTGAGTAGCCTCAGAGGAGGAGCAAACCTGACCTCAACCACAGAACTGGTAGAAGAGCTCTGTCTTACAGGCCCTGTGGAGCTGAGTTACTTCCAGCAGGACTCCCAGCACTTCCAGGAGCTCTTTCCACCAGGCAGGGGCCAGGGACGAAAAGGCCCCGGCCCCGGTCAAGGCCAGGCAAACCTCTTGTGGACCAGGGATCATCAAACTATTTGCACCTGCAGAGTGGAGAACCCTGCAAGGAGAGAGAGACAGCCCCTCAAGTACACTGGTCCCAGACCACGTATAGCCTTAAAGGTTAATACCACCACCTTGAACTGGATCTGGGCTGCAACTAGTAACCAATGCAGCTGCCTCAGCACTGGCTGCATGTGGGCCCTCCAAAGTGTCCTTGTGAGGACCCTAGCAGCTGTATTTTGCACCAGCTGGAGCTTCCAGGTCAAAGCCAAAGGGAAGATCCGTGTAGAGCAAGTTACAGAAACCCAATCTGGAGATAACCATCATGGGCATCACTGTGGCCAGGTGTTCTGGGGACAGATGTGGCACTAGTAGCCTTGCTTGGCACAGGTGGAAAAACACCACTTGGGCTACTCTGGTGATCTGAGCCTCTGTTGTAAGGTAGGCATCAAGAATCACGCCCAGATCCCTGGCTGAGTGCAGAGATTTTCAGTTGCATTCCAGGCTGGGCAAACATGCTTCCTGCAGTTCTGACTGCAGCAACTAGGGGAGAAGGGAAGTTTGAACATAGCAAAAGCTATCTCGGATTGACTTGATTTCCCTTTCTCTAAGACTGAAATAAACTTGCATAACAGAACATACAACCAAGCCAGCATGCTGATATCTGCTACAGTAATTGCCAACTGGCAAGTCATTTTCTCTAGTTAGCCTCTTCTGTTCCTTGCATTCGGCTCAGCCAGAACTTGCAAAGTAGTAGTTAAGGCATTGCAGTGAAATAAAACCACCTTTCCCTCTTTTAATTTCTCTCCCTCTTTTCTACACATTTCTCATTAACTTCTGTCTCCCTTCACTTATTTTTTTTTCATGTTCCCTCCCTCCTTTGTTTCACTTCTTGATCTCAAGACCTTCTTATCCCTATCCTGCTTGCTGAGGGAGTGTATTTAAGAGTAACATAGTAGCACACTTTTGTTAATATTATGAGCAGAAGGCACTGGGTTTGCTGGGCATGCAAAAATGCCCTCCCCCCTTCAGTATATACTGCAGAGATTCTCTGGTTTGACTTTATTCCTTTGGAAACAGTGGAGAATGGGGGCAGCTCCTTTTGGGGGGTGGTATGTTGCTTAACCTTCAGTCTTCTTAAGTTTTCAATCACTATTTTGTGATGTTTTGGCTAGTAATTAGTAATAGTACAAGGGCAAACTCCTAGCTATCAAAAATGTCTTGTAGATGTTTGGGATGGACAGCTTGTTGTCTTCAAAATGGAGAACGGGGGCCTTCCCAAGTGCCTGCTCAGAACATGAGTCGTGTGATGAAATGTAAGCACTTTTTTGCTGTCAAGTCACAGCTGCCTGATGGTGACCCTATAGGGTGTTCAAGGCAAGTGTTGTTTGGAGACATTTGCTATTGCCTGCCTCCATGTTGGCACTACTTAGCTTCTGAGACATGATAAGATCAGGCTCCCCTGGGGCTATCCAGGGCTGAGTCTGCACTCACATATTTTTTCTGGGCTTGGTCCTGCTCATTTCATTTCGAATCAGACTCGGATCTTGCCAGAGATCTACAACAATCATTTCCCCTCTGACTGGAAAGACCATTAAACCACCTGCTGTAATCTGCACCCAAATAGACTCTTCTCCCTGGAAAAACGTTTCTACAGCACAGTAGGTTTAGCCACAATCCAGCCAAAGCTGAAATGGAGGAACAGAACAAAGGGGCTGCTCCTGCTGCATACCAACCAATCAATGTCAGCGCTGGAGGCGTGGCTGCGGTGGGTGGGGAGGGGAAAAGCCAAATGAATCTGTACCCATAATGGAGTGCCCTGGGTTCGCATTTATCTGATGAAGTGGGGAAAATCCACTATTGGATATGCCGGGGAATAAGTAGTTTGACTCCAGAGTCAATGCTCACCCGTACAGATGAGGGGAAAAAGCCCGACTGGAAATCAGTATCAAGTGTAGAAGGCTTTTGTTTATCTGAACCCAACCAGCTTTAAAAGTCCAGTGCAGATAAGCTCCAGGTCAGGGCTAGACTGAGAGTCATGTGACTGGCTCAAGATCATCCCGCATGCTTCCATGGCACAAGTGAGGATTCAAATACATATTTCCCAAATCTTAGTCTAATGCTTTAACTGCTACACCACACTGGCTCTCATGATGAAATAATGTATTGGAATTTGATTTTTTTTTACTGGCATGATTATATATATCTGAAGTTAACTAAAGTAAGTTTTTCACTGTCTACGTTTATTTTTTGCCCATTGAAACAAAGTTTTCATCTTGTGGCACCTCTAAGAACAAGCTTTGTTCTGCTGCTTCTGACCAGTACAGCTATCCACCCAATTTCTGGCCATTATTCTTCTTCATTTTATTTCATGATTATTCCTGGAAATAATTTTGTTGTATAGAGGAGGGGCCCTGACCTAGCTTGATCTCACCAGATCTCAGAAGCTAAGTAGGGCCAACATAGGGACAGGCAATGGCAAAACCACCTTTGAATGACTCTTGCCTGGATAACTCTAGAGTAAGGTGACCAGATTTTAACATTGGTAAAGCGGGACACCATTGACCGGGAAGGGGGGGGGGTATCTTGATTAAAAATTTGGTCTATATGGAGCAACAAAACGTTTCATAGAATGCATAGAATGCAAAAATAGTATTGTAGTATATATTTTTTAACATAAGTACAATTTGCAACATAAGTATAATTTGCCAGGTACCCCCAGATATCCCTCCAAAAGTGGGACAATCCGGTCACCTAACCCTAGAGAGTTGCCATAAGTCAGCTTATGACTTGACAACAACAAAAAACAGAGGAAGAGGTATTAAAAATTACCTGCCCTAGGTGCCAAATAGGCTAGGTATGCCTCTTGGTAGACTATAGCTGGGTGGAAATCTTGAAACTGCCATGCCCAATGCCCATTGGCTCCCTGTTTGTAGCCAGTTTTTTGCATACATTCCTTTTGCACAGGATGAGTCAAAACTTCTTTACACATCTTCAGAAAATACATTGGATGCTTCTCAGTAATAGTTAATGGAAAATCCTTTTGGAGTCAGTCAGGGTTTCAGTTACTTGCAATGAAATTCCATTTCCATTGGTTACAGTGGGATTTAATTATGATGACTTGAGATGTTATAAGACGTGAAGGTGAGTGAAGGAAACTTCTCATATCTGATGGCTGCATCACGAGTCATGCTGATCATTGCTCCAGCTTGACTGGGCTTGTCTGCAGACCAGCTGTGGTTGGCTTGTCTGGACAACTAAAGAGCACCGTGGGATACATTTATAGTGTTATCTAGGACAAGACAATAACAGGGAAAATATTCCTTGAAAATACAAAAGTAGTGGTCATTTCAAGGCATCAGTAGACAATAAACAGCCACAAAATTATGACTTTCCCAAATACATAAATCAGCCTATGGATTCTATTGCTTTAGAATGTGGTATTCAGAAAAGATTAGATTTATCTATGGAAAGCAGAATAATGAGGAGCAACTGGTTATGAAAACTCAGAATCCAGGCTCCACATTTGTCAAGCCATTCTAGAATAAGGCTTATATTTACTAAGAAGAAGAGGAAGTCATATAAAAAGAATCCAAGTTACATTGGGAAGGGTGCTTTCTTTAACATCTGGACCCATTTAGCCAGATGTGATATTTATTTTGTTAAAGCACATGTATCTCAATGCATCTGTCTATGTAGCCCCATCCATGAATACCTAAATTCTGAGCTTCAAGCTAAGGTCAGACAGAACAGATCTTACACAAACCTGAGAAAAGTCCCAGGTTTGCAAAAAGTATGGAATTTGAAAAACGAGTGTTAATTATAGGGATAGCACCTGTATCTTAAAAAAAATTAACATAAAGGCTGTTGTTACGCAACCATTGCCATTTTGCTAGCTTTCAAGTCTTGGTTTCTGTCAGTAAAAGGATCTGAATCCACACTCTGTCATGACTGGGTTACTGGGTAACCTTGGGTCATTCAAACTCTCTCACCAAAATCTACCCCATGAGGTCATAGAAGAAATAAAACTCAGGAGAATGATATAAGGTGTTTTGGGTACCCACTGAAGTGAACGGTGGGATATAAACCATCACTAAACATTATAAAATTGAAGTTGTGTGCAGACAACTCACTCCCTACCTTATTGGCCCTCCCTGGGGGTGGGCCACCAATAGGGGGAGAGGATTCTGCCAATGAGGGCCAATCAGTTCAAATTGCATGGAGACCACTGCCTACCTACCTGATTAGCCCTCCCTGGGAAAGTGCCATCAATAGGGAGAGAGCACTCTGCCCATGAGGGCCAATCAGTACAAATTGTGTGTGGACAACCCACTCCCTAACTGATTGGCCCTCCCTGATTGTGTGCCACCAATAGGGAGGTAGCACTCTTCCAATGAAGGACAATCAATTCAAATTACACTCTGCCAATGAGGACCAAACATGAGGCTTATATGTCCTCTTCTTCCTCTTCCTTATGCTTGCCAGTGGAAGAGGTGCTGGCCTCTTAGGCCCTGCTGCTGGTAAATTGCCCATCCTCGGCCTCTTCCCACCCTCCATCTCCCCCAGGCAAGTGAGAAAAACTAGCTGCTTCCTTTGCCTCCTGTGCTGGTCTCAGCTCTCTGATCGAAGGAAACACAGATGAACTGCCAGGAAGGCAGAGATAATCAGTATTTCAAAAACAGAATGTCAAGGTACAGACAGAATGTAATGAATGTCTTATCTCAGTCCAGTGAATCAAGGATTTGTTCAGATAGTCCAAGGGAATCAGCAGAAGTAGCAATTTCTCAACCCAGGCCTCCCAGCCTCAAGTTAATATAAGTTGTCTGCAGCTTCTCAGTCTCAGCTTCATTACTCTGATGACTCACAATCTTCTGCAGTCAGCAACTGTCTTGCTAACATGGTGTGGTGCCTTTTAGACTGGATCTGTCTTCCAGCACAATGCTTAATTGGCTCAGGTGAGCCAGGTGGGCTGACAAGGCAGGGAGTGGCAGCTGTGGGCTGGGCAGAAGAATGAGGAGCTCCTGAAACAACTAATCCCTGATTTGAGCCATCTTGCTGGGAGTGACAGATAATAAATCCAATAATAATAAAGCTGGGAGCTTCTGGCAAGGCTTTACCTCCAAGGAGTCCTCTCTAACAGCACCTGGGCTCACAACACCTCCCCATGGTCCTACAGCTGGTTATCAGAGCACTCGTTGCTTTCCCCCATGCTTGCTTTCCTCAGAGGGGCTGGGGAGGATCTAGCAGCCTCTCCCCTATGGTCTTCCCTGAGCAGCCTGGCCTTTGGGAGATGAAAGTGGGTGGGAAAGAGGCAGACTCCCCCTTCCCCATGGTCTTCCACACCCAGCCTGGCCTTTGGGAGATGTGGAGGAAGGGGCGGGAAGGAGACAGCCCCCCTGCAACCATCCCTAACTGGCCCAGACTTTGGGAAATGGGGGCCAGGAAGGTGGTGTCCAACCCCCTTCCCCGCAGCTTTCCTGCCCCAGCCTTTGGGCGATGTGTGGGGCCTGAATGTGGCAGCCTACTCCTCCATAGTCTGCCTAGTCTCACCTTTGGAAGATGTGGGGTTGGATGGGAAGGTGGGGACAGTGGTAACCTGTGTAGATACTGTTGTATGGGTATGGGGGTAAGAGGGCCAGTGTCCCTACAAAGCAGCAATTTTCTCCAGGAGAACTGATTCCTTCCCCCATCTTTCTTTCTCTGTCTCTCTTTCATCTTCCTGAATGTGTCCAGGCCCCCACCTGGAAGCTGGCAACCCACCAGGAGTCAGGAATCAAACACAGCTCTTGAGATTAGAATCTTCTAATCTTTAACCACTTCACCACACTGGATCTCAAGATCGAGCAGATGGGGGGGAGGGCCAGAACACAAGAAGGTCACAGTGCAGGTGCATGTGCTAGTGCCCATTGTATTCCTGGGTACAACAGGCTTTGCTTCTAGTCATAGTTGAACATGGAAGGTGGATAAAAGGCAGATTGGTTGATGTGTGGGAAAGAGAGAATGAAGCAGGGAAAGACAAAGATCTGGAGGCTACCAGAAGTAGTAGTGTGGGATGACTACACAGGAGAAAGTGAGGTACTCCCCTCCCCTGCAAGTACTTGTATATCCCCACCATGTAACTGGGACAAACTCAGCTACCGCTATAAAACTTGGCCAAGTTTTTCCAGAAAGATGCTTCCAGGGGAAAGAAAGCTGGAGAACAGATGAAGGTAGGCAATGTCTGCCCCACAAGGCCTTGAGATTCCACCAATAGCATTTTCAAAATCTGTCATACATCTTTCGAAACTCTTGAAGTTCTCTTTCTTCTTTCATTCAGTGTCTTTATGAATTATCAGCAACTGTATCAGATGACGAAAATTTTGTGCTGCAATGCTATTTCAGACCACATCCTGGGACTCAGCCTAATGAAATTGGCTGCACTCAGCAGTTTAAGCACAGAAGTTTCTGGACATTTATGGTTCTAATGGCATCCAGGAAAAGAAACAGGCTGAAGGATACACTTCATTTGCACTAAGAGAAGAGCTGGTATAGTAAATGTCCTAAGAATGTGAGTTCTAATCTCCAGGAAGTCCCTGGTACAATATTCACATCATTTGTTAACCCATTAGGTGGCCTTAGCCAAGTCACTGCCTTTGAACCTCAGCACTCCCCTTCAGCATAGGAATAATAATAATACTGACTTGCCTTATATTTGAAGTAGGCTGTTCAGCTCTTCCTCAACATCCCAAGAACTCCACACAGGTATATGGGTATATACTTCTCAGTCTTGAATATGTTTTTAAGGTAACAATAAGCACCATGAACATATATTCCATAGAAAAGCCTGCAATTTATGTGCTTGAATGCAAATACAATGGTGAAGGTCATCATGATGACTGAAATTCAAATCACTTTTATTCATCAACATGTTCTATTGGAGGTTTCATTGGCTTCAACAGACTTCTGAGAAGCAAGGATTGCTTTTTAAAAAGTATATTCTATTTATTTAGAAATGTATCAGAAAGTGAAAAAACCATTTCATTTCATTTCATTTCATTTCATTTCATTTCATTTCATTTCATTTCAATTCATTTCAATCTATCTATCTATCTATCTATCTATCTATCTATCTATCTATCTATCTATCTATCTATCTATCTATCTATCTATCTATCTATCTATCTATCTATCTATCTATCTATCTATCTATCTATCTATCTATCTATCTATCTATTTTTTTTTATACCGCCCTTCCCTACGGCTCTGGGCGGTTTACATAAAACATTTTTGAACATTCACATAGAACACTATCAAAATCAATATCAAAAATCAATATAACAATATAACAATAACAACAAAATATCAACTGGAACAATTAGAACGGCACTTCAACAATAACTTGACAATCCCTCAGTCGGTTCGTTCCCTCAGTCTGGGGGGCACCTGTAGGTGTTATAGCTCAGTCGGCCCCACCAAATGCCTGATGGAAGAGCTCCTTTTTGCAGGCCCTGCGGAATTGTGGAAGTTCCGGCAGGGCCCTGATCTCTTGGGGGAGCTCATTCCACCAGGTGGGGGCCAGGACTGAAAAGGCCCTGTCCCTTGTTGAGGTCCGATGTGCCTCTTTAGGGCCAGGGATCCGTAGCCAGTTGGAGGTGGCGGAGCGTAGAGCTCTTCTGGGGGTACAGGCAGGGAAACGGTCTCTCAGATACACTGAGCCCAGACCGCGTATGGCCTTAAAGGTGATTACCAAAACCTTAAGCTTAATCCGGAATTCAACTGGGAGCCAACCAAGTTCTTCAAGTACCGGCCGGATATGTGATCTCCATGATGTCTTAGTGAGAATCCTGGCCGCAGCATTCTGCACCAGTTGTAGTTTCCGGATCAAGGATAAGGGTAGGCCTGCATAGAGTGAGTTGCAGAAGTCCAGTCTGGAGGTGACCATCGCATGGATCACTGTGGCTAGGTGCTCTGGTTCCAGGTAGGGCGCTAGTAGTTTGGCTTGGCAGAGGTGGTAAAATGCCAGCTGTGCTACCTTCGTGACCTGGGCTTCCATTGTAAGGGAAGCATCAAGGATCACACCCTGGTTCCTGGCGGAGTGAGTTGCTAGGAGCTGCACACCATCCAGGATGGGCAGGCGCGCTTCCTCCCATGGTCCATTCCTACCCAAGCACAGGACCTCCGTCTTTGCAGGATTGAGCTTCAGACGACTCTGCTTGATCCATTTTGTCACTGCTTCCAGGCATCTGGCTAAAGAGTCTGGGGGGGGGAGTCAGGGCAGTCATCCATCAGGAGGAAGAGCTGGGTGTCATCTGCGTATTGGTGGCAACCCAGCCCAAACCTCCACACCAGCTGAGCAAGAGGGCGCATGAAGATATTAAATAGGATAGGAGAGAGCACTGCTCCTTGTGGGACTCCACATGTGAGCTGGTGACGGCTAGATACTCTGTCTCCTATTGCTACCCTCTATCCGTGACCCTGGAGGAAGGAGATCAGCCATTTGAGGGCTGTCCCCCATATCCCAGCGTCGGCAGAAAATATTTTATAGTTATACTAGTAAGCAAGCCCGCTGCAGGGGAATGCAGCGGGCGCTAGGTGCTTACTTGAGTCGTCGTCGGCTGCGGTGGCGGCGGGCTGGTCGGCAGCGGCAGGCTGGTCGGCGGCGGCGATCTTCCGGCGGCGGCGGGCTGACGCGGCGAGAGGTGCTTTGCGCCTCTCACGGCGTCAGCCCGCCAGGCGGGGAACCCCCGGCAGCCGCGCTTCGCGTGACTGCCGGGGGCTCCCTTGGGCAGCGGGCTGACGCGGCGAAAGGCGCTCCGCGCCTCTCGCCACGTCAGCCCGCCAGGCAGGGAACCCCCGGCAGCCGCGCTTCGCGCGACTGCCGGGGGCTCCCTGGGTCGGCGGCCTGACGCGGGGAAACTGGCCAGGGGGAACTGGCCGGGGGGCTCCCTGGGTCGGCGGCCTGACGCGGGGGAACTGGCCGGGGGGAACTGTGAGCCGCGCTTTGCGCGGCTCGCAGTTGCTGGAGCTGGGAATCGGAGGGACCAATCGGCAGGCGCTTCGCGCCTGCCGATTGGTCCCTCCGATTGTCTGTCATGAGGAAGGGTGCAATCCGGACCCTTCCTCATCACGGACAAAGCCCACCTCAAATTAAAATTATTTAGTCCGTGGCGCCCATGGCGCCACGGGCGGTTTAAAGATACTACAAATACTATTTGGAAGAAAAACAAAATATACATAAAACATAGATTTAACAATATATATCCCATTCATTTATATAATCCAGAAGGTAATTAGATACTATATTAACTCCATAGTTAAGATAATCAATCTAAAGGTTGCTCCTTTTTCTTCTGTTCCAATTTGATTTTACTGGTCAATATAATCTAATTGTTGTTAGTTGCGAAGCCATGTCCAACCCATCGTGATCCCATGGACACTGATCCTCCAGGCCTTCCTGTCCTCTACCATTCCCCGGAGTACATTTAAGCTTGCACCGACTGCTTCAGTGACTCCATCCAGCCACCTCATTCTCTGTCATCCCCTTCTTCTTTTGCCCTCAATCACTCCCAGCATCTAATAATTTAATATCAGCCTCCATTTTTTTCTGAATTCCAATTTTAATTTGTTGTGCATCATATAGGTAAGTTTTGCCATTGTCCCATATTCCATCAGTTTATTTAACCAATTCTGGTAATGAATCTTTTTTCCATGTTGATGCATAAAGGATGCTAGCAGCTGTTACTATATATTTTACAAGTTCAGAGTACATTTTAGAACCATATTTAATAACATATATTTTGGATTCAACATAAATATAACTTTCAATATCTCTTGCATCTCATCATGAATTGTAATTCCATATTTCCTCTCCCTCTGCCAAGTCCACCACATCTGATAAAATGATGTGCACATATTTTAACATTTCCAGAATTTATTTATATAACTCTTATTAATTCTTGCAATGTCTTGAGGGAAAATATACCCCAGAAAATATTTTATACCAATTTTCTTTTAACATTTGACATTCAATGAATTTATACTCTCTCCAATATATTGCGCCTGTAATACCATACAATTTTGTATTTTCTCTGCTTATGAATTACATTGAAATAACGATTTATAAATTTTACCTAGTAAATGTTTAGTGTCACCAGTATTCAGTTTTTCATAAGCAGTTTTTTTTCTCTGGTGACCATCTTATTTTTTGCGTTGCTCTTTCAATTATGAGAGTAGTAGAAGAAGAAGAAGAGTTGGTTCTTATATGCTGCTTTTCTCTACCCAAAGGAGGCTCAAAGCTGCTTACAGTCGCCTTCCCTTTCCTCTCCCCACAACAGACACCCTGTGCGGTGGGTGAGGCTGAGAGAGTGCTGATATCACTGCTCAGTCAGAATAGTTTTATCAGTGAGCCCAAGGTCACCCAGCTGGCTGCATGTGGGCGAGTGCAGTATCGAACCTGGCATGCCAGATTAGAAGTCCACACTCCTAACCACTACACCAAACTAGCTATCACCACTATCACCAGACTAGCTGATAATAAATTAATCAAGGGGCCATTCCGCACCAGGATCTATGTAGCAAATTGGTTGTGGAATGAAAAAACGCCATTTTAAATAGTGGAATTCGTTGTTATGCATACCTGCCTTTGTAGTGGAATCCAGTTGCGTTTCTATCGTTTCCCACAGGTTTCCGGTCCTGGCAAAAATCGCTAGCCAGGAAGTGATATTGCTGAGCTTTGTCTCACCCCTAGCCGTCAATCAAACGAGCAGCCAATGGGCGGCCGTTATCATGCTCCCCAAAAGCCCCTTTCCCTTTAAGGAAGGTTTAAAAACACACACACACACACATTGCAACGAATCTGCGTTGATTCGTTGCAATGGAGAGACCCATCTAGCTAGCAGGTGGTGTTTGAGCTGCCGTTTCATCATTGCCACGCTCCCCCCGAGTGAAAAAAAAATACCCGCCCCCGCACGGGCGCGATTTTTGGCTGAAAATAGAGTGAAAAATAAAGGGAAAATAAACCAGCAAACGGGGCTGGCTGTTGCTTGGTGCTTGGTGACTTTAAACAGCTCTGGGGAGGGACTGCAGCTGGGGAAGCCTCGCTGGGTAAACGAAGGCTCGCCAGTGTGGTGATCTCTGCTCGTTCCAAGAAAAAAAAATGGCGATCGCTTCGCCGGAAGATCAGAGGAGAGAGCCAGGGGGAGGGACTATGCAGAAACTGCAACAATGGTAATGCACAGAACTTTCCCGCTAGTGTTGCAGATTGGTTGCAAGAGTGTAGCGCTTTCCGGAGGGTGAATCCACTTTTTGGGATTTCCCTGAAAGCGCTACAACGAAGCGCTTTTTGGGGATCGGTTTCAGGAGTGTTGCAGATTGTCAACGACGTTGTGCATAACAGCAAATCAGTAGCGATTTCAATTTGCAACCATTGTGCAATTTTGAATGAGTGCGGAATGGCCCAAGGTATATTATTTCCTTTTTTCTTGATAGTTTGCCATTCTTTTGCTTTCCCTTGTTTATCCACCATATTCTCAGGTTATATTGTCTATTTTCTTTCTTGAGTTTAAATTAATACAAGCATTTGTTAAAGATGTCAATGGTGAGAATGATGGACTTAATCTTTCTCTGCACTTAAACCATGGTTTTAGTAAACTGTCTCTTATATGTTTGCTGACTTGTCTCTGGATTGTTCTTACAGATTAATTATGAATTCCTTCTTTAGTGTTTATTGTCTCTAGACTAAAATTGCTTCCTTGAGGATCAATAATCCAACTTGTTATCCAGACCAGTGATGCTGCCAGTTTGTATAGAAGAATATTTGGAACTCGAGTCCTTTTTGACTTGGGTGGTAGCTGCAGTAATGCAAGGGAGCTTCAAGGTTCAATCTGCTTATTCCCCTGCAAGGAATTTGTAATGGACTTTTAAAAAGATTAATAATAGAGCATCCAAAATAAAAGTTAATGAAGTTGATGGTGAGCAAGTATGGAGCCATTTTTGTTTATCATGCAATTTATTGTTGCTTGATTTTTTTGTTTTTAAATTGCTGTTGCCTACCCTTCTTATGAAATGGGAGGTAAAACAGTAGATTAAACAAATAACCAAATAGGATTTTTTAACACACAGGACAGCAGTTATCTACATAAAATCATCACAATACATCAGTCAGCAACTTCCTATATGTTCTTTCTGAAAGACTGAGGGCATAATGTCCACAGCATACAGTATTAACTAATCCCTATGTGATTTTTCTGGGATATCTGAGCCTAATTTATCTTAATGTTCTGGAAAATGTGGCCAATCAATGTTTCACATGTAATGAGTATTTTTTTACACTGAAACACTAGAGCTATATTGGGCACACAGTGAACTCAGATAACCAAGTATTTCTTCAAATCCAGTTTCAGATAAGAGAAATTGTGCACTGTTTGTGCCAGGATGGGGGGCAGAACGCCTCTGGCTCCACGAATATCATTTTTAGCCCTAATGTGTTAGTAAAATTTTAACAAGGACTTTAAAAAAAAGAAATGTTATTTATCAGGTGGCATTGCATGTGCTGTTCCCAGAGTTAAATACCTTATTCCTCCCACACCGATTTCTCTCCAGATAAAAAAGATAAGAAAGCAAACACTTATCCAGCTGAAAAAGTTTGCAGTAAATGCCTTAAAAACCAGACCATCATGTAACAGGCAGAAGGCGTTTTGAATCAAGACGGAGAGGAAAGGAAGCCAGAACAGAAGAAAAGAAATGACAAAGGATTCATTTTCAAGATTAAGAGCAGGGGAGGGAATTATCCATGGCTCCTACAGTTGATACCAATTTCGGCCTGGACTCCTCTCATCCCAACTCTGACTGGGATTCTCATTTTGAGATAAATAAAGACCAGTACTGGGTACATATTAGTTCAGTCACCCCAGTCCACTTTCCTACTTTTCTGTTTCTCAGCATTTATAAGAATGCACAGGCAGAGGCGGAGTAATTCAGAGTACCTTTAAATTTCTGGCTAAATTGCCCTTAGTTTATTATGTATTCTTTGAGGTAGAATAGCAGTTCTGCCTCCTCAGGATGGATTTGCTTATTCCTTGGAGCACATGCCTGGCAGCAAACCTATTTACAATGCAAGCTGTAACCACTGGCAACACACTCGAGTTATAACTCACACCCACATATTTTCAGATCTACAAGTGTTGAATCATTCCAGCCTTTTCCCCATTTGTAATAGAAGGGAAATTAACATGTTCCACCTTAGAGCCTAAAGATGCAATCCTAGGCATGCTTGCTTGGAAATAAGCCCCACTGAACTCACTGAATGTATATGCATAGGATTGGGATATCTGATTGATTGTGGTTTGAGATCTGATTGGCAACATTATCCTTGAAGCCTCTCTTTGCTTCCTCCGGTATATTCTCAAGTAAAATGCAGAAGAGATTATTTTGGAGTCTGTCTTGCATGGTTAACTGGTAGCTTTGGAAAAGGGGCATTGCCTATCTGTTCCTCTTAATATTTCTGGAAAGGCCTTGGAGGAGCAGAGTGTCTCATGGCTTAAGTGTCACTCGGCACTTAACACCCACTCAGGGCGGCTGTCCCCCCCCTGAGTGCCTCCTTCTCCACCTGGCTTGCCTGTCTGTCCAGCGGCCAGCCAGTTGCCATAACACAGCTTTAGCTGCTATATAATCCTAATTCTTACTGAAATATCCCATCATATGTGAATGTAGTTGTAGACTTTCACGTGGAGAAGAATAACTAAAAGTAATGACCTGGTCCGAAGATTCTATTGTACTCGTGGTGAAGCCTCCCTCTACCGCAAAGGACTCTCTGCTGGCACAGAAATCCTTGCTTTTGGTGGCATTCTCTTGTGAAAAGTACCTTTTCTGGTAGAAGGCAACTTGAATCATAGAATCATAGAACTGGAAGGGGCCATTTGTTAGTTGTTAGGTTCCAAGTAGTCATATCTGAGGGCATTTCTGCACATCGGTAAAAATAGTGAATGGCGTAGCACTAAATATTATCATGCCTTCTGGCCACACCTCACCTTTTTGCTTTCTTGCTCTTGTCTGCTGCCTTCTCACGCTTCGCACCCTCCACAATTGCTGCTGGAAATGGCGGAAGAGAGCAATGGACTTTATCTGTGACTCCCTTCCGCCTGTCAATCAATCAAGGCAACCAATCCCCTTTCTCCATGTTTTAAAGGTCCCGCGATGCCTGCTAATTTTTTTAAAATTCATACTTCTCTGTTTACATGCCTATGCATCTAATCATAGATGCATAGTGCTTTTTGAATGCCACCCCTTATGGAATAATGAGTCTTGATACTTTAAGAGATTAATCTCATTCCTGATTTTTTTGGGGGGGGGACTTTAGAGAGGCATGCTTTG
This sequence comes from Paroedura picta, assembly GCF_049243985.1. Taxonomy (NCBI): domain Eukaryota; kingdom Metazoa; phylum Chordata; class Lepidosauria; order Squamata; family Gekkonidae; genus Paroedura; species Paroedura picta. The sequence goes on along the minus strand of NC_135374.1, from coordinate 78,103,006 downwards.
TGTTACAACTTTGGGGAAATATTATTTCTGGCATTGCCTGCATGTTTGTCTGCCTATTCATTGTTCCAGGCTGTTCTCCATTAGAAAAAAGAATCTCATTCACGGGAAGGAGGGAGAGGGAGGCAGGTGCAAGAGCAGGACATTGGAGGCAGAGTTAGTGCTTCTTCACCTCCATACATTTCTTTTGCTGCTGGCCTGCTGGCTGTTTGCTGGGGGATAGTGCTTTTTAGGTTGGTGAATCCACTTTTTGAGATGTGAGAATGTGAGATGTGAGAATCCAACTTGAGCTTTAAAATGATGGATGTAGCGAGCAGTTTGCTGGCCAAACGCAGGAGGTTGGTGATGTCATGTGGAACGGCCAGAATATAGCATCTTCAGAGGGTATGATGCTGAATTTATGGCATGCGGAAATCCCCTGACTCATAATGACTTTATGACTAAAGGCCTGCAGTCATTTCTTTAACTTTTTGTAAAGTTAAAGAAATCTTTGATTCCATCCATCCACTGTGTTCTTTGTTTATCTCTTCTTCTGTTTCCTTCAACCTTACCAAGCATAATGATTTTAATAATGCATCATTTGCACAGGAAGAGGCCATAAAGGCCATCTAGTCCAAACCCCTGCTCAATGAAAATTAGTCTAAAGCATCCAGCATAAGTATCTGCCCAGCCGCTGCTTGAAGATTGCCAGTGTCAGGGAGCTCACCACCTCCTTAGGGAGCTGATTCCACTGCAGAACTACTTTGTCTGTGAATTTCCCCCCCTGATATCTAGCCAGTACTATTCTATGCATAAAGGTAAAGGTAAAGGTATCCCCTGTGCAAGCACCGAGTCATGTCTGACCCTTGGGGTGACGCCCTCTAGCGTTTTCATGGCAGACTCAATACGGGGTGGTTTGCCAGTGCCTTCCCCAGTCATGACCGTTTACCCCCCAGCAGCAAGCTGGGTACTCATTTTACCGACCTCGGAAGGATGGAAGGCTGAGTCAACCTTGAGCCGGCTGCTGGGATCGAACTCCCAACCTCATGGGCAAAGCTTTCAGGCGGCTGCCTTACCACTCTGCGCCACAAGAGGCTCATATTCTATGCATAGTTTAAGCCTATTACTGTGGGACCCATCCTCTGCTGCCAACGGTAGCCGCTCCCTGCCCTCCTCCAAGTGACAAATCCTTCATATATTTAAAGACAGGAATCCTGTCCCCTCTCAACATTGTCTTTGCACCATCTCACATTTGTGATCTTGGGCAGGCTCATTTTCTTTCAGCAGTCTTTGTATGTGAGATAACCATTGCAAGGACTGATAATGGATGCATGAGTAAAGGTTTCTCAAACGATTGGTCTTTCAGTCACAGTGAGGGTGTATATTTTCTGATTAGTTTATTTGTTCTCCAGAAAATTAACTTATTTATCATTCACTGCTGTATTTTATTTTTATAAGATGAAACCACCATTAAATGTAATCAAATCTTAGACATTACCTTAAACAGGACACATGTCTGCACATTCATTTTGCATCTCATGTATGGCATGGATCCTAGCGTAACTCAATTACAGGCTAGTTTCCAGCAGTCCACTGTGTTCCCCCACCCCCTTGTGTTTCAAGGAAAGTAGGTCACCTCTTCACATTTAGTATGCCCAATATATATTTCATCAACTGCAGACGGGGAGGATAATACAGCTCTTTTTGCATAAGCAATATTTCTTCAGGCTAGGCTGGTGGTGGCCAGAAGTCTTTGAGCAAGCAGCACAGTCTTTGTGTGATGACAAACAGCCCCCAGCGGATCAGATTGTGTGGGGAATTATTTGTGTTTTCTCTTAAAATGCACATGCAAGGACATACTGCATCACTGTGGTTCCTCAGACCAGAATTCTAGGCCATTCTTCCTTCATTTCTCATAGCCTATAACACCAGATCTTTTAGAATCCCTCTTGATAATCACAAATTAAATGAGGAGAAAAACCTGAGCACTTGGATTGTAGGTGCTAAATATTTGTTATTAAGGATTATTCATCTGCTTTCGGGGACCTTGAGTGTTCCGATCAATAGTGAGATTCTCAGCCAGCTTCTGGGAAATCAAAGCCATCCTTTAGGCTAAAATATACAGCTAGAGGACCCCGGACAAAATGTTCATTAAAATGCATATTCAAGGACATACTACGTACTTTACTGTGATTGATCCAACCAGAATTCTAAACAATTCCTTGTAACATGAGATCATTTAGAATTCTTTTGTATAGTATGAATTAAAAGAGAAGGAAAACTCCACACTTTGATTGTAGGTAATAAATAATTAAAGCATAACTCATTTGCATTAGAGGATCCTAAGTGTTCAACATTCATGGGATTCTTGCTTGGCTTCTGGGAACTCAGATCAGTCTGTTATGCTATAAAGGTCAATATCAGTCATGGTGGATCTTACGAAGCTACATGGACCAATGGGCTATGGCAGCTATGTTTTAAGACTTTTGAGTTGTGTACTTAGACAAAGAAAGTAGGACATAAGTAGCAACTGAATTAATGTAAAAATGCAACAAAACATTTTTTGTCCTTTTATATTTAGCGAATTTTGAAAGTGACATCATGTTTGCTTAAAATTGTGATGGGTGGAGTACCTGGGACTTTGGGACACACAAGAGCCTGCAATGTTCATGAGAGCTATTCCATTCACCTAACTGAGGGCGCAGTTTCAGACTATAAATCATTTGTGTGCATCTGTCTCACTCTTCCAGCACATATGCTGACATGTTATTGTGTCCAGGATCCATCAGGAAAAGTCCTTTTCACATATATGTAAAAATATTGCTATCTACTATCAAATTGTTTTATCAAACCTTATACACTTTTTAGATTTTTAACTGTATGTTTTAAATATTGTTACCTGCCCAGAGCAATGTGGAAGGGCAGGATATAGATAAAATATATATTATTATTAGAACTTTCTGGGTTGTTTCCAGTGGAGTAGGTACTAATAAGGAAAGATTTGTGTGCCAATAAAAGTTTATTATTATTATTATTATTATTATTATTATTATTATTATTATTATTATTATTATTAAAGATCTTTACAAAATAACTCTACTGAACTCCTGAACTCACTGTCTGCTTCTTTGCTGAATCACTTCCTGTCGCTTATTCCCTCACGCCCACTAACTTAGTTCTACATACAATGATGCAAAGTTGAGATCTCTTTCTGTTGACTCCTGTCTTAAATAAAACTGAGTGGAAGGTAGGGATGAGGACTGCCGTGTTTAGCCTGCACATTCAGGCTTAGTGACAGAGAAAAACTATGCTTGAAGCCATGATGATACTCCATGAGGCAGTGAATATTTTCTTCCTTTCTCTCAAGTGCAGTATTGACTTCTTTGGGCTCATATTGGGCTTTAATCACTGATATAATACCAGGCCTCTTGTGGTGCAGAGTGGTAAGGCAGCGACATGCTGTCTGAAGCTGTCTGCCCATGAGGTTGGGAGTTCGATCCCAGCAGTCGGCTCAAGGTTGACTCAGCCTTCCATCCTTCCAAGGTCGGTGAAATGAGTACCCAGCTTGCTGGAGGGTAAACGGTAATGACTGGGGAAGTCACTGGCAAACCACCCCGTATTGAGTCTGCCATGAAAATGCTAGAGGGCATCACCCCAAGGGTTGGACATGACTCAGTGCTTGCACAGGGGATACCTTTACCTTTATAAAACCAGGACATGAGGGCTAACTTATCAAAGAATACAGTTTTTGCTTCAGGACTAAGAAATGTTTTTACTAAAAGGACATATGCTTTTCTTAGTGAGATTTATCAGATGCTAAAGTAAATCACAAAATCAGTTTATATCAGCCTTCCACAATATTTATTAATAATAATGCTTATATTATGAATTTGGTATTGCAAGCTTCAAGATGCAAAAACATAAATGTTTCTCTTTTTCCGTGTGTGTGTGTGTGTGTGTGTGTAAGAGAGAGAGAAAGACAGACAGACAGACAAAGACAGAGAAAGACACAGTGCTCTCTATTTAGGCCCCAATCTTTACCTTGCACCTCATGCTCCAAACACCTACTAACATCGATGTTCCTGAGGATAGCTGTTCTCTGAGCTAAAACTGAGAACCATATCTGAGGGCTGCTTGTCTCAACTATTTCAAATATCTTCCACAATTCTAGGATCAGAACAGACACAGTTATAACTCATGACTTGGCAGCACAATGGAACACTTTTAATATATTGTGAAGGACAGTAGGTTTTTTGTTTTGTTTTGGTATCGGTGGAAGAATATGTAGCAGGCTGTAAGGTTTCTATAGAAACTGGTTCCAGCAAGTTATTATCTTTTTAAATACCCAGGGTGTCTACAGTCTTGGGATAGGTTTGAGAGTGGATTATAATACAATTTCTTGAGCAATTCTCACCAGATTAAAAATATAAGATTTATTGCAGACGCTAACTTGTAATTTTTCAGGAGGTTGCCATGTTTACATATTGCAGTGTTGTGCACATGTTCATGCTTGTGCAATGGATTTCTAGGCATAATTTATCTGTGACTAAGTTATATATGAGAAGACAAAGGTATAAATCATGGAGGGAGGTAAAATATTTGCCAGCTCAGAGCTCATTTGAAGAAATCAAGAAAGGAAAACTTTTATGTTAATTTAGCAATGCTCACAACCAAGACAGCTATTTTATTATTTATTTTATTAGATGAAAGTAGATTTGAAATCTGTATTGTGTTGTAATAACCCATCAGTAAAATGTGGAATTTCTCAGAAAGTAATGAGGGCAGGATGGGAAACCATATACAAAACTTCCTGCCTTTCACATATTTGTCAAATAAAACAAGCTTTTCCTAGTGAGAAATGGGAAAACACAAACTTGAGTTTTGGTAAAAGACAGGATGTAGCATGTTGTTTAGGATAGAGATTGTTTGGTTCATGCTTGAGAAGTGACTAATGAAGCACACAGAACCTTGAAAAAAATCTCTCTTGCTAAGAAAACATGTGTGGTATTGTCCTTGGGGAAAATAGTGCTATGACCATACTTCCTTAGGCAATTAAACCATTGCGTTACCTCATAGCTGAATACAGTTAAGCCTGACTGAACTAGTTGTATATCTCATAGACTTTGGTATGTGTTTGTTTGCAGCTTACCCCTTCTTTTGTTCTTACAATTATAGACAGATGGAATAGTGATGCAGAAATAGTATGCAGATCAAGTGAAAACCAGAGATGGGGCCCTTATGAGGGCCACAGCCAAAATACTAGGCTGTTCAAAGCTCTCTCAAATGGCAGATCAGAAGAACCTCAAAAAATTTGTAGTCATAAATGACAAGGAAGGTTCTCCTATGAGGTTAAATAGTCATCGTTATGTGACTCTGTCTGACCCATTTTGCATGGGCCAGAACACCCGAAATGGTGGTGACAGGGCTTTGGGAAAAATCCCCGATTATGCCCGACGTAACTGCCATCTGAGGCCTGGCCTGATCCAGGCTGTTGGAAGACCCGCATTAAAGAAACACGGATTCTTCCATGGGCCTGGGAGCATCGCAGGCGCAGGTGAGGGCTGGGCCAGGACAGCCCTGTGTAGAATTGGAGGAGCCCGCCTTTCACACCCAGCTCCTCCCCCAACCTACGGAGTCCCAGCAGGGATGCCTTTTGCTCTTGCCAGCTTCATGTCTCCGCAGAGCTGACAGGGGCATCCTGCTCTCCCACCATGGTGGGAGAGCAGCATACTGTTCCCCATCATTGCGCAGCGGGGGGCCATGCCCCCGATCCCCCCCCCACCGCCAATTCGGAGTGCTTCTGGCCCCGCGTTTCATGCGCGGGGCTGTTGCGCCAGGGCAGCCAGCGTGCCCCAGGGAAGCTCTGCCCTGTGTATAATCGGGGGATGGTGGGGGTTTTTGCCCCAGCACAACAGAACAGCGGCAGCCTGGCGTGGCTGCCGCTGTGCATAACGGGTCTCTCTAAGGCATATTTATATGGGACTGTCCCCCTGAATTTACTGGAATTCACTCCCTTAATGTATTTCAGAACTGGGTGTAATGTCATTATGCTTACTAAAGAGCCTGAGTGGTGTAGTGGTTAAGAGCGGTGAACTCTAATCTTGGGAACCGGGTTTGATTCCCCACTCCTCCACATGCAGCCATGTGGGGACCTTGACCCAGTCACACTTCTCAGAGATCTCTCAGCCTCACCTATCTCACAGGGTGTCCCTTGTGGGGAGAAAAAGGGAAGATGTTTATAAACTTCTTTGAAACTCCTTTGGATAATGAAATTGGGATATGAAAATAAGCTTTTCTTCTTCTCCTAAAAGAGACTTTCTCAGCTTTTTAAGCATTGAAAAAAACCCGGAAAATTCTTCAGGCTTCGAGAAACCCCAGATATGGCACAATCATGCAGAATATGCTTCGGAAGCATAGCTGTGTACATGCCCACATGGGGCCCCTCCCCTTCCTATCCCCTCCAGGCCAATCATTGGCCATTTGGGCAGAGGGAGTCAACAAGACCATATATGGTCATAAGCTCATTCTGTAACTAAATATGATTTAGGCAACAAGTCTTATTTTAAACTCCCACCCACTTGGGAAACCCTTCTAGGGTCATCAAGAAACCCTGGGGTTTCATGAAACCCTGGTTAAGAACGTTTGTTCCAAAACAAGACTTGTTGCCATATTTAGTTACACAATGAGTTTGCAGTACATTACAGACAGCTTCTTATACTATGCAATTCTATTCCAGTTTATGAAGTGTCTTCACAGTCTGCAAGTCATAGAATTTAAAAGAACATGGGTTAAATTTTAACATTTTAAATTGTGTACCATACTTAGTTCTTTGTTACCTAGTACTGCAATAGCTTTCTTTCATATAGAAGTGTTAATCATTTTCTGAAAATAGAAATTGGAATGTGCCTCAAAAAAACAAACAGCCCAGATTTACTCTGAAATGACTATATTTGGTTTAAATGTGTTCTCTATGTAGAGACTTTGAGCTGTTCTAGAATTCAGACTTGTCTAGTAAAGAATATTATTGGCAACAGAAATGACAACTGCGTTAGTTGATGTCAGTATTTAGTAGCGCTATTAAATAACTTCATATAACAACCTCTAGTATTGTAGCTTCTCTGGGGGCAGGAGAACCTCATACCTGGGATCCATGGGGACTTGAAATAAACTGTCTAGTCATTAGTTTCTTACAAAGATTGCTTTATTCACCAAGCCACATTCCTGAAGATGTGATTTGCTACATCACATAGGAGAAGAGCCACAGTACTCCTTCCGCTCCTTAGAGCCCCAATGTCACACCTGACCCTTGAGCTAAACTCTACCCTTCTCTGTTCCCCACAGCTATGCCCTACCTTAAACCTCCAGGGCCCAGCAAATCATTGTTTTTCCACCCAGGCTTATTTGCTGTCTCCATACCTTTTGAGCTCCCCTGGGCCAGACTGCCATGGGTATCGTTTCTGCCCTTGGTCTCACCTTGCTCCACCCAGGTGAGCCTTGCTGCTGGGCACAAGGACTTGTCAGGCAGGTTGTTGCTGGGTCGCCTGCCACAATGGAAATGTCTCACTTTTGAATCTGTTAATTAAAACAGTATTGTTTCATGCTTCCCATCTCCCACAGTTCTAGGAGCAATGTCACCTGAATCTGATTACCTTTGGGTGAGCTCACTGGAGATGTGTGGTATTTCTGTAATACTGACCTTATTTGCAAATATACACTTAAAACACAGGGGGAAACAAAGAAGCAGATCTTGCCCCCTCATATCAGAGTGTGATTCTGCCGTCCCCAAGGCACTTCAGCCAACTCATAGCTCTCTGACCACTTCTCTGTTCCCAAACTGAAACTCTGGATTGCAAGCAAAAGTTACTTTTGGAACCATCTTGCAAATGACTGTCTCAGCCATTAGGTCTGAGCACCTTGATAACAGTGTCAGGCTACTGGTCTATAGAGCTCCTTTTCTAGTCCTCACTTTGCAGAACAGAAGATTGGGTGATCGCCCCATCCTGATTCAAGGGTATCTCCCTTTACAAGCATCATCTTGCTCTCTACCTCTGTTTGTCTCCTGAGTTGTGCTTTGTGTGGCAATCTCATTTTGCTAGAGATGTATGCTTCTTCTGTCATATTTTTATACTTGCCTTTATTTCTTCACATGTGCATCATTATTCCGAGCTCTAGTGGATAGTCGACACACACACACACTTCAGAAAGACATTATACGTGAGACTCTATTTTGCCTGGCAAGCATGAGTAGGAAGTGACTATTTTCTCTAAAGACTCGACTGTCACGTAACTCTTATTAGCAAGAGATAGAAAAAGGACCAAAGAATCACAGCTTCTCTGGTATTGCGTTTGTGCTATTCAAGGCCAAAAATTCTGCAGCTACACAAGATAAC